>NC_092509.1:109268850-109533754 GCF_047511675.1 Marmota flaviventris | reverse complement strand
CCCCTCCCTCCCTCTCTCTCCCTCTCTTCCTCTCCCTCTCTCTCCCTCCCTCCCTCCCTCTCTCCCCCTCCCTCCCTTCCTCCCTCCCTCCCTCTCTCTCCCTCTCTTCTTCCCCCACTCCCTATCTCCACTGGACTGGTGACCTTGAGTGGGCATGGAGGGACCTTGCAGAACTGGGGCCGGGCTCAGCTGCCACCCTGGCCAGCCCAGGCCTGGTGATGGGAGGGGACGCCCTGCCAGGGACATGGGCAGGCAGGGGGAGGTGGATGCCCCTCAGGGATTCCTGCAGCACAGCCAGGGGAAGTCAGACCATCAGCCAGGAAGGAGCCTGTGGGAGGGCCGAGAAGGTATGAGGGTCCCGAGCAGACAGAGGAGCGGGTGTCCTGCAGAGTGGCTGCAAGAGTCCCGATGAAGTCTGTCCCTGTGGTCTCAGAGTGAGACCAAGGGGAGGGTTGAGGTACTTTCTGGGACAGCGTGGATGCAGAGGACAGAGAGCTCTGTGTTCAGCTGGGCTGGAGATGTTCATGAGACAAGCAGTGGAGACCAGCTTGTGTGGTGACACCATTAACCACAAAGCGCGTGGACTCCAGCTGGGCATGGGGGGTGCTGGGCTGATGTCCAGGGCAGTCCAGGATGGGGACTCCTGGTAGGTGACCTTGGCACCTCAGGCCCAAGGAGCTGTGGGAACAAAGCAGTCCGGTGTTTTGAAGTCAAATACCATAACAGCCAGGGTGGCACCCAGTCCTCAGGTCCCCAAGACTGGTGTGACCTGGAGAGAGAAAGTGAAAGGCAACCAGACAGAGCAGGCAGGACACCTCAGGAGAGAAGGGTGAAGGCGGCTCCCAGGCCAGTGCTGCCCCAGGCACAGGGCTCACCTCTTCTGGTCAGTGGGAAGGCAGCGGCAGCGAAGGCACCACCCCAGCTGCAGGGTCCAGAGGCCACCTCTTGTCACAGGCAGCGGGTGCTGTGGTGCCTACTTCCTTTCTGCCTCTCCACAGTGACAGAGGCAGAGGTCCCCACGCCCTTCGGTCTGAGCTGAGTGTCTCCACCAAGCTGTGGATTCATCCGTCTCCTGGCCTCCTCCACTGCCCACCCTCAGCCCCGTCCAGGCCGCGGGCCGGCCTCCCCGCTGCCTCCCGCCCAGGGGAACCAGCTCCTCCACGCTCAGCTGACAGTGCCCTGAACTAACTCTGGGCTGACCAGGGCTCCAGAACAAGGGGTCAGAGCTGCCTGCACCTCCATGCCCCACCGCCATCCTCCTCACAGGTTTCGGGGATGTGCTTCCCTCAGGGCCACTCTCTGCACCCTGCTACTGGCCTCCGGCCTCCTCCTCATCCCCAGCAGCCTCCACAAGGCCTCCTCTATTAGCATCTTAGCTTGCACTCTATTTTAATTTCCTCAGGTTTTACCCGGTGTCCCTTCCCTGGGCTACTGTCCCCACAGGACATGTTGCCTGTAGTAACATCTGCCTGGGCTCCTCTCGACTGTGACCCCTTCTTGGGGGGGCCTTTTTTTAAATGGTCTTGGCAGGGGTTTTTTTTTGGGGGGGGTGTGCAGGGGATTGAACCCAGGGCCTTGTGCATGCAAGGCAAGCACTCTACCAACTGAGCTACCCTCAGCCCATTCTTGCCAATTTAAAGAGACTCAGGAGGTTTGTGGAGTGTTTTCGTGATCACACGCTTCCCTTGCAGCTCCTGTACTGGATGAATCCTCTCATTCAGCATTCCATACATCTCCCAGACTCCTGCAGCAAATCACTGCATGCCTTCAAATGCAATCTTCATACTGTGGGTATGAGAATGCCTACTGCTCTTATCTGCCATGAAGCATGTACACAACATTCCCATTGCCCACCAAAAACCCTCACATGTCAACCCCTCGCCCCCTAGTGCCCTGGGCAACATTGAACTGCTCGTCCTGCCTGTAGATCTGTGTCCTATAGAACATGGTGAAAATAGGATTGTGCAGCACATATGGGTGCTCCACAGGCCAACTGTCCACCCAGAGGAACAGCATGTGCATACCCCCCAGGCAGACTGTCCACCTAGAGGTGCAACATTAAGTATGCATGCCCCACAAGCTGACTGTCCACCTAGAGGAGCAGCTTGCCAATGTGCATGCCCCACAGGCCAACAGTCCACCTCGAAAAGCAGCAGGCAAGTGTGCATACTCCATAGGCCGACTATCCACCTAGAGGGGCAGCATGCAAGTGGGCACACCCCACAGTCCAGCTGTCTACCTGGAGGAGCAGCATGCCAACATGTGTTCCCCCAGGCTGACTGTACTTGCATGTATGTGGTTTCATCTCTCAATTCACCTATTAAAGATTTTTTCTGCTCTGTGGTGATCATGCATAAAGTTGCCATAACCAGTTTTTCAAACCATTTTATTTTAATTTAGATGTTTATTTTATTTATTTGTGTGGTGCTGAGGATCAAACCCAGTGCCCCACGCATGCGAGACAAGCACTCTACCACTGAGCCACAACCCCAGCTCTGCCCAAACCATTTGTAAGCATTTTTTTGTGTGTGTGAAAATAATTTTAAATTAACTGGGTAGACTCCTAGGAGCACGATTTCTGGCCTAAGCTGGGAACGTGCTTAGCTTTGCAGTCAGGAGCCATGGTCCAGCTGGGAGAGGCACTGGGAAGGCCAGGTTCCTGTAGCTCCTTGGCCTCACCTGCGGCTGACATCGTCAGCGGGGGTGTTGGCCACCCTGACGAGGTGTGCAGTGAAGTCTCTCTGTTTTAATTTGCATTTCCCTGAAAGACAAATGATACCTAACAGCCTTCAATGCCTATTTATCATCTGTAAGTTTTCCTTGGGAAGTTTCCTTGCCATTTTAAAATCAGTTGTTTCATTGTTGAATTTTGAGAATTGTCTATCTTGCATATACAACTGGATATACAACCTTTTGTCAGACACTTGCTTCACAAATATTTTATTTTGCTCTGTAGCTTCATGAGATATGGCATCTGCATACTATGAAGTAAGATCCAGACTGGCAAAGGAAGGAGCTCTGACCCAAACCACAACCTGGGTGGATGGAGGAAAGACATAGGGCAGGTGAAGTAGGTCGGGCTCAGGGGACGGCTGTCGAAGGGTCCCGCTCACAAAACATGCCTGGTGCAGTCAAATCGTGGCCACAGCAAAGGGCCGTGGTTACCAGTGGCTGAGAGGGAAGTAGGGGAGCTGCTGTGATGGACACGGACGTTCCTCAGAGGGTGGAAAGTTCTGCAGATGGCAGTCCGGGATGTGCGCAGCAGGTGATGTTTTAATGCAGTGGCTACACACCTAGCATGGCTACCGAGTGGACTTCAGGTTGGGTGTGTTTCAGCCTCAGGAAACCCAGCAGTTAGGGGTCAGTGACGGTGTTGCAGGAGTCATCTCCAAGTTCTGTCTTGTCCCTTGAGTGGCTGTGTCCTTTCCCCCACCATGCTGACCTCTGAAGTTCTGTAGTCTTGGGATGGTGCTGGCCTCCTCTGGCCTTCTCCTTCAGCCCCCGTTGGCTGCCCTGGGCCTCTTTCCCTTCCATGCAGACTTTGACGTCCAGGCACGGCTGGTGAGGCTTCAGCTGGGGCTGTGTGGAATGCAAGGTCAAGTTGGGAGGACCTTTTCAATACCAAGTGTTCCCAGCTGAACAAAGGTCTGTCTCCATGATTTAGATGTTTTAGAATTTTCTTCCATCAATATTTTGTAGTTTTCCCCTAAGATCCATCCTGTATGTATTTTGCTAGATTCATACCTAAGCATTTCATTTTTGGTTGGTTTATATGCATTTCTTTTTTGAAATTTTAAATTCCAGCAGTTCATTGCTGGAAATAAATTGGCCTTCGGATATTTGCTTTGTGTCTTAAAACCTTGTTATACTTTCTTTACAAGTTTTCTTTTTCTTCGATATTTTGGCACTTTCCACATAGACAATCATGCCACCTAAAAACTCAGATGATCTTATCATCTTCCTTTAAGAACTGTGTACCTGATATTCCTGCTGCCTTTGCTACCGCGCTGACTGAAGCTTCCAGAAGAGTGTCAAGAAGAAGGGACGAGAGGAAAGAAAGAGGAAAGTTCTGGCCCTGTCCCAGATCGTCAAAGGACGTGACCCACATGCCATCCTTGAGACGTTGGCTGCAGCTTTCACAGACGCTCCTCATTGGAGGGAGACAGTCCCCCAGTCCCGGTGGCCGAGGGGCTGTGGCTTCTGAGTTGTGGGTGTGTGATAGACCCTGCTGCAGTCTTCGGCTGTGAAGGTGGCAGGCCCTTCTTCTTCAGCCTCTCGGTGGGGCAGGTTGTGTGGCCTCTACGATGCTGCGTGGCCCTGCGTGGCTAGAATAAGCTCCGTTTGCTGTGGCACGTGGATATCTTCACTGATGTGTGGTCACTGTGCCCACGTTGTCCTTTGTTTAATGCTGGGAAGGTCAGGACAGCAGACCCTCTGGGCAGAGGCTCTCTTTATGGACAGTTACCATTGACTCCGTTCATTGGGCAGGTATAGAACAGTTCAAGGTTTCTCCTTGAGGGTCGTGGGAGTCTGTGCGGCTCACTGAGCTGCTCCATGTCCTTGGCATCCTAGGTTTTTCTCAGAGGTTGATTCTAGTTTTTATCCTTTCAATATGCAAGAACCAGTGTCAGTGACCCTACTCTCATTTCCAGCAGCAGTAATTTATAGCTTGGCAAGAATCTCGTTCTTTTCAAATAATCAGATTCGGGTTTTTTGACTGTTTTCTTGCTTTGAATTTTATTAGTTTCTGTTCTAATTTTGTCATTCATTTTCTCCTGCTCAATTTGCTCTTCTTCCTCTAGTTTATTAAATTTAGAATCTTAGGATATTAATTTTGGCTTTCTCTATTCTTTCTAGTACAAGTGTACTTCATGCTATGAATTGTCCTCTGTACACTGCTTTTGCTTTGCTCTACAAATGTGGTGAGTTCTATCTTCATTTTAATTTAGTTTGGAATGTTTTAACTTTTTCCTGATATTTCTTTTATCTATGGGTTATTTATAATGATATTGCTTTATTTGCATACAAATGTATATGATTATAGCAGCTCATGTGAGTGACATAGTGCAGCACTGTCCTTCTGACTGAATTGTCTCACTCAGCATGGTGACAAGGTCATAGTCCATGCTGTCACACGTATCAGCCTTGGAAAAATCAACTACTCCAGTTGCCTGAAAAAATAAGACTAGCAGGAGATTATCAGGTGTCTCTGTTCTCAGAGGGGACCACTGGGCCTCGGGCTCGGTGATATCTGCTGTGCGTAAACATCGCGCTCTGCTCATCCACTGTCTGCTGATGCACACGGGGTTGCTCCACCTTATTCCTCATAACCTACCAGAACCTTCTGCATGTGTCCATTTCTTATTAGCAACAGACAGTGGCTCTTTTATTTTAAATCCACTTTGGTAATTTCTGCCTGGTAACTGGTGGGCTTAACCATTAACCCTCCAGTGGTCATTGATGTGGTGGGGTTGGTATCTACCATGTTCTTGAGTATTTCCTGTCGTTTCATTTGTTCTTGGCTTCTTATTTTCTGCCTGCAGTAGTTTTGGCTGAGTATTAGATGTGACTATTTTATTTCTCTCAACATAGACACTATAATCTTAAAGAAAATCTGACGATTCCGTAGAATTCCTACTACTCATCGTAACTGACCTGGGCCTTTAAGCAAGGCTGAGCTGCTGTGCTCTGCGGTACCATGACAGGGCGTGGCCAGTCCCTCCCTCGCTGCAGTGGCATCGCTGTCACCACCACTGCACGTCACGGCTGCTTCTGTGCCAAGCACAGGAGCAGAGGCCCTGGCTCCCCCCCTGTACCAACAGGAGTGTGGTCTGGGAGCCGCAGGAGCCCTGCCTGAAACCCACCCAAGCCCAGTCCCCTGCCCACTGCAGACCTGGAGTCAGTGTTCCTGCCATGGATCTCTTGGTAGGAACAGTGCCTTTGGTTGGACCCATTGGTCAGTGGCACCCTACCCACCTTGCCATGTACTACGTCTCTTGGTTTCCAAACTCTGGTCGTCCCGGGTTGGTGACCACAGCCTGTCTGCCCTGAGGCCCAGCGACTCCCTCTGAGAACAGAGACACCCGAGAATCTGCTGCCAGTCTTATTTTTTCAGGCAACTGGAGTGGTGGATTTTCCATGGCTGTCCAGAGTGACCGCTTACAGGTCAGGGTTAAGGGCACTGATCAGCTCCTTCCATACAGTTCAGACCTTGTGCTGACTGAATGAAGGGACCATGGTGAATAGTTTCGTAGTCCTGCCAGCATGTCACATGGGTGGTGTGGCAGGAAGTGCTCTCTGATGCCTCCCCCGGAACCAGGTGCCTGAGGCCCAGCGGGCGCAGTCCCTGCACAAAGCTCTAAGTGCTCCCAACCAGGCCTTGCTCAGAGTGACTGAGTGACCACGTCGTTTCCAGGCCTGGGGGAAACACTGGGGTGGGGGTGGGGGGGCGGTGAGGAGCACAGGCATCTTCTACCATAGGCCATAATGCCACCGCCATGAGAGAAGACGCGCCTTACAACTGCTCAAGTGTGACGCAGATCGACGAACCCTGCGGAAACTCTGAGGACAGGGCCTGGGGCACCTGTCTCCAGCTGCAGGGCACATCCCTGGGTTCCAGGCTGTCTGAAGCTGGGTGGACAGTGCGCATTGATGGGGCTGTCCCTCGGGAAGGGGGACAAAGGGGTCTGCAGGGAAGGGCTGGCACCCAGCTCTGGTCCCCACTGGGTGAGTGCAGGCAGCTGGAGCAGCCTGGTGCCACTGCTACCCGTCTGAGCACCATCCTCCTGGCCTCCCCACTCTTGAAATGACCTCTTGGTTTCCCTAACACCAGACACTTTGGACTTCCTGTGGGGGCCTGCTGTCGGCCTCTGTGGGAAGTCTCTCAGGCTCTCCTGGGCTCTCCCTGGATGTGTCCCGGGGCTGCGCCTGCACCTGCAGCTGCCCTGCCAACAGCTGATCCACAGCTGTGGTCCTCCAGCCTGCACCCTGCACAGACACCACCAGCCGCCTTCTCCATTCACACGGATCCCCCAGAAACTGCCTGGCCCTGCTGAGGGTTCTACAGACCAAAACCTGCACTCAGAGTGCGGACTCCTGGGGAGCTGAGGCCGGCAGGAGAATGAAGTTCAAGGCCAGTCACAGCAACTTAGGGAGACCCTGTGGGTCTCAAAGTAAGAAAGGGGTTGGGGATGTGGCTCAGGGGTAGAGCCCCTGGGCTCTAATCCCCAGAACCTGACAACAACAACAATCCGCAGAGGAGCACTGGGTGCAGCTCAGGGGCAGAGGCCTTCCCTGTACCAACAGGAGTGTGGTCTGGGAGCCGCAGGTGCCCTGCCTGAAACCCACCCAAGCCCAGTCTCCCGCCCACTGCAGACCTGGAGTCAGAACCAGCACTGGACAAGCTCCGAGGTGGCTCCTGGCCCAGGAAGCGTGAGCAGCAGGCCTGTGAGACCCTCACACCCACCCTCGGTCCCCGTCCCCCGTCCAGTCCTGGCCACCATCATCCTCACTGGCACTGCTGTGATAGGGTCCGCTTGTGGCCTTCTAACATGTCCCTTTAAGGAGCAGAGCTCAGTTTTCAGAGCAGTTTCACCTTTGCAGGACAATGGCGCAGGAGGAGCCAAGCTCTGGAGGCTTTCAGGTGTGACCCTGTGTCCTTCACTCCCTCTCAGTCCCTGTGTTAGTCCTTTCCAGAAACAAAAGGGCTCACTTCCAAGCACAAACACTGCCCTACCTCTCCCTGTTTCAAATTGAGCATCGTGGATAAGGTCAGCCGCCCTGGTTGACCTGCGAGGCCCTGGGACTGCTTCACCTCACACCCACAGCGAATCCCCCCAGCCTGGCTTTCCATTATGTGAGGGGCAGGGAGCAAGGGGCCCTTCCGCGCCTCCACCTGCACAAATGGGGTCCACCTTCAGAGGCGGAACTGGCAGCAAAAGGAGGCTGTCTGTACCGGACCCCAGCCGAAGCAGGCTCCACTCAGCAGGAAAAATACCTTAGTCACAAATGTGAGGGAAGAAGAAGAAGAGTGTCATCAGAGGTCTTGAAGCAGATTGCCCATGTCACCTGGATCCTGGCATCCCCCACATATGCCTTGTTGACACTTGATCCCCGGTGACAGGCATTCAAGATGGGCCTTGAGGAGGTGGCAGAGTCCCAGGGCCTGCTGATGAATGCACCTGGCCAAGTCCCGGGGCCTGCAGGAGGTGGCTGAGTCCAGGGCCTGCAGGAGGTGGTCAAGTCCAAGGAAGTGCAGGAGGTGGTCAAGTCCCAGGGTCTGCGGGAGGGGGCCAAGACCCAGGGTCTGCAAGAGGTGACTGAGTCCCAGGGTCTGCAGGAGGTGGTCAAGTCCCAGGGCCTACAGGAGGTGGCCAAGTCCCAGGGTCTACAGGAGGTGGCCAAGTCCCAGGGTCTGCAGGAGGTGGCCAAGTCCCAGGGCCTGCAGCAGGTGGCCAAGTCCCAGGGCCTGCGGGAGGTGGCCGAGTCCCAGGGCCTGCGGGAGGTGGCCGAGTCCCAGGGCCTGCGGGAGGTGGCCGAGTCCCAGGGCCGCTCATAGGCGCTTCATTCTGCGGTGGAAACACGTGCCACGTGTGGAATTTTGAAAGCTCCAGAAGCCACATTAAGAAAGAGAACCAATAGTAGGCCCAGTGCCTGGATAACAGGTTCTGTTGACCCCAATATTCACAGAAAGGAGATCGACATTCAATCAGCACCGACAGCTATCAGTGAGAGCCTTCCCGCGTCTCACAGTGTCTTTGAGATCCTGTCTGCGTGTCGTCTTCACAGCACCTTTCAACCCAGACCCTGGATTCATCAGAGATACTCACACTTGCGAGTTCCCAGGTGACACAGTAGCTCACGTCCTGGGGCGTTCCACATACACACCAGACTTTTCCAGGAACCGGGTCAAATAGCCACGTCCAGACGCACATCACTTTCCATCGATACAATCAGAAGCGGAGTTTCCCAGCAGCACCAGCCCCATCTGGGTGACAGTGGCTACCCAGGGTCACTGGCTTAGTCTGCCCAGGCTGCTATGAGCGTGCACGGTGGGCGGCCTGGGCAGTTTAGAAACCCACCAGTTACCATCGGCTGTTCTGGAGGCAGCCTTCTGGGGTCAAGGCTGCTGCAGGTGGTGTCTGGCCAAGCCTGGCCCGGTAGATAGTGCCTTCCTGCTGCACCCTCACAGGACCAAAGTGGCCGGCGGCTCCCCCAGGCCCCATTCATGGGGCTCTTAATGAGGTCGGGCCTCTGAGTAGCCTCAAATTACTTCCATCACCTTGGGGGTGAGTTTCAACATATGAACTTGGGACACAGACATTCAGACCCTGGGCGTGGCTATGGAATGGGAGTGTCATACAGAGGGGACAGTTTTAGTCCCTCATGGAGCAGCGATGCTGCCAGTGCCCGCTCAGTGATCCACCACGTGGTGCCTCACCCTGGCTTTGGGCAGTGAAGCACGATGAGCAGAAAACAGCCCCCCCCCATCACCCAGCACAGTAAAATGATAGGATCTGAGAAGCATGTCCAAGGTTCCCCGCCTGCTCTGCCTTGGAAGGGCAGACACACACCAACTCCAGCCCCCAGACCACTGGCTATTAAAGACCTGCTGGGTGCCTCAGCCTGGCTCCACTTTCTCTTGTTTGCCGACCCCAACACCCTGAGCTAGAGATGCACGCCACACATAGTGCTCCTTGGTTTCCTTCAAGGACTCAGGTGGCCCTGGGATCTGCCAGGTCCTCCATCATACCAGGAACTTGGGGGAATAGATGATAGACCCACCTAGGGCCTGCTGGCAAGGACTGAGCTTTTGCCCTACACTAACATTTGAATTGTACGTATATTTGATCTATATTCAGGAATTTGCTGAGAGCAAAGACTCCCATCCTGCTTTCTCTTTATTTGCAGAGAACACTGAGCAGGAGTGATGTTCTAGGTTTTCCTGTGAGGCTTTATACAGTCAATAAAGGACCCCTGTGGAATACCATGATGGGCATGCTGGGGCCCCAAGGCTGCAGCAGCCTCCACACCATCCCTGGAACCGTAGAGAAATGGAGGGCATTGAAGACCTGGCCTGGACAGGTCTGTGATGCCTCTGACCTTAAGCTTCTCCATCTGTAAAGCGGGGCTTGCGTCGTTGCCGAGTGCAGAGGTAGGGAGAGCCAGGGCTGAGGCTGCGGGCACAGCTGAGAGGTTATTATTGTGCTAAGGCCTCCCTTCTCTGGTGTGTCTGATTGAATATCAGCTCTGCTAAAGGAAATAGAAATTACGCCGACTGCCCTGGAGAGCCCAAGGTGGAGCTCAGCATGGTTGGGCTGCATTCACCAAACATAGCAAGAGGCACCATCCAAGAAAGCGGTTAGATTTCACTGCTCATTAGGGCTTTTCCTTCAGGGGCTGGGCTGTTTTAGAGATCACATGACTCGCACACCCCTAGAAAGAGTGCATCACAACCCAGTGCAGGGTCCCAGCGTGGGTGCTGTGGGCGTGGCCCAGCGAGCAGTTAGCAGCCGTTAGTTCTCAGTTAAGTGCCAATTTGGACATTGCTGGGAAACAGCTGCACATTCTTCGTTTCTCTCCTCAGACATAGCATTGAATCCCTAGGAGTAAGAATGCAGTGGAGAAGGATAAATGGAGACATGTGGAGATAAAGTCGGGTCTGGCCAAGTGCAGAGGGACTTCCCCAGCACAATGGGCCTCGTCCAGAGACGGGGAGAACTTTGTCCTGACCCAGATCCACAGCAGGAGGACTCACTGCTCGGGAGCTGCAAGTGGGGATCGTCTGGTCAACCCCCAGCTCGCGGAGGGAATGTGTGCTGCAGAGAAGAATGCGTGCCTCCGGCCCCGGGTAATCGTGCCTCGGCTGCCAGGAGTCCGGCTTCGGAGGCCGCCCAGATCACAGGTTTGCTGTGTGGGGCAGAAGAAGGCCCTGCTGGCAGCCCTGTTTCACTCCTTGTGCCCCCAGGCCTCTGCCTCCACGGGGGCTTGGAAACCCTGAACCTGGAGGGGCGACGAGGTCCCCGCATGAGTGCACTCCTCACGCCAGCGCCACGGGCATGAGCCTCTGTCACAAGTGTCCTGTTTCCATAATTCACTGTGCTTCTTCTCTGGGCAAAGAACCGAGGGTGGGAAAGAACTGGGATCCTGCTTTCCAGCCACCTGGGGTTCCGATGGACAGATCACAGGGAGCCCAGTGAGCTCCCACCCTGGCATGGGTGCGCCAGTCAGGCGCTGGGGCCGGTGAGGTGCCTGTAGCCAGGGCAGGTGGCTTGTGCTGAGGCTGCTGGCACCAGCTGAGTGGAAGAGGAGCCTCGGGGTGGCCGCTCCCTGCTCTGCCCTCTCCGGCCAGCCGCCTGCCCTCTCAGGCACGGGTCCTCAACTGGGTTTTGTCAGCTGTGTGTTTGGGACAGTTGGGGTTCTGCTCTTGCCACCTTCTCCTTAAGTTCTGTTTTCTCTCTTGCTACTGTCCACTGTGTCGTGGCTGGACTCCTAACGTCTTCTGACCCCTTTCTCCTCCTGAGTTCCTGGTTTTGGTCTGGCGTGGAACTGGACACCCCTGGAGTTACTCGTGTTCCTGGAGAGCAGCTCTGGGTAGGCGTCCCTGCTCCCCTCGGGGTCATCTAGGGCCTCCGAGGCAGCCTCCCTCTCTCCAGGTGGACCCGGGACGGTATCCGCTTTGCTCCAGGTGTTGAGGAGCAAACCTGCTTCCCGGCTGTGGGAAGCCATTCAGAGAACATCCCCAGCACCCTGCAGTCTCCACCAGCTGGGTGTTCATACACCAGCACCCTGCAGTCTGCACCAGCTGGGTGTGTGTACACCAGCACCCTGCTCCTCCTCTGGCACAGGTAAGCACGTCCAACCTGCTTTCAGAGAAGACATGACAGTAAGTGACTGAGACGCAGGAGGGCAGCGAACGTGGAGGATTCATGCTCAGCCATTTATCTCAGTTTTGCTGAAGCTGTGGGGCCCACGACAACTCAGGCAACACGTGTACAAGATAAAGCACTCATCAAATCACTGCACAACTACTGGGCGATGGACTACAGTCACCTGCGTCAGTCAACGTGTTCCAGGGTGAGGTTTATTTTTACACATACCTGTGCACCAGCTGGGGTGCCCATTCCACCGTCATCCTTACTACGTCTGTGAGGTGATCTGATGGGGCCTCCCACCCAAATCACCTCCTGGGTGGCTGGCTGCAGCCCACGGCTCCCTTGCATTTGTGAAGAGCTGCAGTTTGAAGGCGGCATCACACCGGGGGTCTCTAGGTCTCCACAGCCACGGGGAGAGGCAGTGCAAACTGAGCACCAGGGATCTTAAGCGACAACCCAAGGTCACTCTGGCAGCAAGTGCCAACTCTGCCTGGTGACAGCTGTCTTGACCCCACATCTCCGGCTGGGTCTGCGCCCTGCTCTCTGACAGTGGGAGACCGGCCTTCCGTTGTTAGCAGGGTGCTCTGAGGAGGCTCTGGGAGCACATGTCCCCACGCGGGCCTGCCTGTCTTCCCCTTGACAACTCTGCTTCTTTCTACTCAGAGTGGGTTTGTGACAGGTCACGCTGTCATTACCTGGAGTGTACTAGTACAAGATTTCAGACTCAGTAAAAAGGAGGTGGAGAAAACGGGAAGACTAGGGAGGAAGGAAACTTCAGAAGGGCCAGAGGTGAACAAGCGCACTTGCTATTTAATTTTTTGTCGCCCATTTCCTGGAAGGGAGAGAGTCTCCTAGCTCCCCAGGTGTCAGGACTCTGAGGAGCCCGTGGCCTGGGCCAGCCTCCCCACCAGAGCTCCCACTTGCTCCTGGAGGAACAGGCGGGTGGGATGGAGGTGGTGCCTCGCCCACCCTCCTGCTCTGGGGGAGCACCAGGGGCCGAGCTGCCCCCTGAGGATGCTCGTGGAGGCTGGCGGTGTGGGAGTCCTCAGCAAGAGGCAGCGCTGGGCAGACCAGGGAGGAGCCAGGACAGGGAGTGGGGCTCACAGAGAAGCTCCTCTCCCCGTGAGCTCAGTGGGCCCTGGAGGCGTGTCCAGCAGGGGCCAGGCACCAGCTCTGCTCTCTGTCCTGCGGGTTTCTCCTTTCTTGCTCAGGGCCTCTGTGCTTTGCTGTGTGCTGTCTGCCCTTCCCAGCCAGCTGTTTCTGAGGTGTCCCCCAGCATCTTGCCGCTGCGACAGCAGTTCACATCACTTGCCACCCTGGGGCCGCCGCCTCTGTGCTCTCCAGGGCTGGTCGTGTCTCGTTCCAGCCAGAAGGAGGCCGTGGGACCCCTGGAGACTGCAGAGTGCGCACAGCTCTCTCTGTAGACGTGGTTTAGCTGAGAACAGCTTGAGAAGCTGAGTGCTGCGTACAGAGGGAGGGAGGGAAAGCGAGGGGTGACTCTTGGGACGGCTCCACGGCGAGGGGCCACCCCCAGCATCCATCCTCGACGAAGCCCTCTCTGGGACAGGAGTCTGCCCATTGAGGATCTCGTCCTGAGAGTGACGTGGTAGCGCCACCGTCTCTGTGCTTGCAGGAGGAAGCTTTACCCAGGGGAGAGTGGAGGGAGAACTGTTGGAGGCGAGCAAGCTGGTTTTCAATGAAGACATCATGCTTAGTAGTGCCACCGATTGTAATTGAGCCTTGTCAGTTACAAACAGTCCAAGGAAGAACGTGCTATCCGGGACAAAACAGCCCAACTTTTGATTAGCAATCCACCTGAACAGTGTATTCCACGCAACAAGATCCAGTCCCTCCTAAAACACGCCGTGTTCAGAGCATCTGTTCTTCAGAGCCGGTTTGACTTGGTGAGCCTGGTGAGCTGTTGCTCAGGTATCTGAGTAAAACTGCACCCACCCCTGGGAGGTGTGGGCAGGGCTGGGCAGTGCTGGCCCACGGGCTTTGGACAGCCAGACCCCGTTGCAGTGAGGGGGTTTCTGAGCAGCTGCCTGTTGTCTCTGGGGTACCCAGCCTGGGTCCTCACCCCTCACCTGCACCACAGGTAGATGGCACCAGGGTCCCTGGCCCTGCTCCCTCTTCAGCACTGACTGACCACCTGCTTGGGGTGAATTAGTAAGTTAGCAGAAACCCACATTCAGGAGTACTGAGAAAAAGCCAAAACCCAGTGACCAGGAGGCTGCTCAGTCTGTCAGCTGCCCCATCCTGTCCCCAGCACTCTCCTGGGGGCCCAGCACACCCCCTCAGGCTGGTGCCTCTCCAGGGCCCCTCTGTCCTCCCTTGTGCTCCGGCCTTTCCCATGGACGGTGGCCTGCCACGTGTGCCTGGCTGGAGTTCATGGCCACCGCTCCCCTTTCCCCAGGATGTGCTCAGCCACCTGATCTTGCTGGGCAGGCTGGGCCCCGGGTCCTGCAGCACCTACACCCACCCATGTTCACAATGAGGAGGCTGGGTCCTCCAGCACCTACACCCACCGGGTGCACAGATGGGGAGGCTGGTCCTCAGGCACCTACCTACATCCACCTGTGTGCACAGATGGGGTGGCATGGTCACAGGCCCTTCAGCACCTACACCTACCTGTGTGCATAGAGGGGGTGCTGTACCGTGCTCTGGGAGCACCCCAGGGCTCGCTTCTTTCCCCAGCAGGTTGAGCCTGAGGACAGTGCAGTAGTTAGCTTTGGCTTTGTGAGGTCTCCCTGGAGGTGTCCCCCAGACGCCCTGCGGCCTTCTCTGGCTGTGGATGCCCAAGTGCTGAGTAGGTGACCTCTGAGAAGCTGAGTTCTGTGGACCCACAGGAAATGTGAGGGAGGTTATCTGGAGTTTCGTTTTGTAAAAGATGGGATAGTTGTGTGGGGACCTTCTTAGGGCTCCTTGGTTGCCACCCAAGCTTTACCTCCTTCCTCTTCTTTTTCTTCCTAGTTCTGATTCTTTCCAACTCAATTCAGAGCTGAGTGCTGGAGCTTTTAAGTTTCCCCAGGGCTACTTTTGGTGGCTAGGTTCATTGTGAACGCCACCTTGACGTAAGGCAGCAAACTGTGAGCATAAACCTGAGAGGGCCACACGACCCAGGTCCCGGGTGTGCTGGGTGCACGTCCACTCTGCCTCAGCCACCAGCACCAGAAAGAGACCAGTGCAAGATGGCACTGGGGAGACAGGTGGAAGCCGCCGTCCACACCAGGGCAGCGAGCGCAGCATCCCTGAGAGAGCCCTGCAGTCCCCGCCCAGCTCGGCTGGTCCAGGGTGCAGCCTGCTCCACCCGCGGGTCCCCTCCCATGGCTCCAGGTCCACCTCGCCAACGTTCTCGTGCATTTTGCACCTAGACCTGGGTTCTTTCTGGTTAGACCCTCACACTTCAAGTCAGTGCCTTTAAATCTTTCAAGACTCATGTCCTTGGACAACAAATGGAAAACAGTTCTAGGCTCCATGTTGATGCTGGTGAAACTCAATCAGGAGCGTCAGAAAGAAATGAAATGTCACTTGTACATCAGAGACGCATCCTGGGTTCCGCAGGCGTCAGGACTTGGAGCACTCACCACAGCTCTGAGGTCATGATGATTAGGCAGCTGCCAGGTAGGCATCCCACACAGCCCCCAGTGAGGCTCCCCTTAGGAAGGGGTCTTGGATGGTAGAAGAACCTGTCCAGGCCGGGGAACCACCACCATGGGCTCCAAGCAGCTGCACTTCACTGTGCCCAGCTACTCCAGGGAGCCAGGAGGCCAGAAACCCGCTGGCCACGGAGCACCCCGAGGGCTGCAGGAGCCGAGCTATCACCCTCCCACCAGCTCTGCTGCGCGTGGGTGCCACTCCTCGGCTGGACGGGTTTGACCTCCCAATGTCTGATTAGGTCTGGGCACTTGGAGATGGTGGTGACCACAGTGGCCATCAGTGAAGGAGGCCTCTACCCCAGGGGTCTTGGAGGATGCTCCTCAGTTCACCTCGGGAGGTTAGTAGGGAGAGGGGCCGTGGCCCTGGGCTGCTAGGGGACGCCCCTAGGGCACTTTCCCTTGAGTGTGGGTCATGGCTAAGGCTCTCCAAGGGTGCGAGGAGTTTCCTAGCATTTCTCGGTGACCTCAGCTGGCTGCCGGCATCTCAGAAGTTCTGGAATAGTCTTTGCAGAGATCTTTCAATACAGAGAGAGGAGACCTCAAGTGACACCGTGACCGTGACCTGATTTCCGCGGCCTTCTGGTAGGGCTGAGTGTGGTTGCTATTTGGAACATCTACACTTAGACTAATGAAGACTAAGAGTCGCGTGCTGCAGTCTTTTCTAAGGCGAGACACTGACAGGTGGTGAGCAGGTGGGGACGCAGCGCTGTCAGGGAGTGTCGAGCCGCGGGGAGGGCGGAGATGGAGTGACTGATACCAGCTCAGCGCTCCTTCCTGTTGCTGAGTGACACTTGGATCTATCACTACACGTACAAAAATAGAAGCTCCGTGTCAGCCTGCGCCTTGCCAGGGTGCCGGCTGCGGCACTGAAATCCGGGTGTCAGCATGCCACTCATTGCTCACAGAGGAGACCCGTGTTAACATTTTGAAAGGCAGGAAGAGGGAGAAGGAGCTCATTTGAGGGGCCCTGAGTGTTGTCTTGGGTAAACTGGGTGCTCCCTTCAGCCTGTTTGGGATCTGAAGACAGGAACGGCCCCTGAAGGTGGCCCCCAGGCACCCCATGTCCACGTCTCAGAACTGGGAGGCTCCAGGTACCTTCCCCTCCCTGCAGAGCTCTGGGAGAGCAAGCCCCTCCGCCTGCCCCCCAGGGGTGGCACAACTGCCTTCCACTGTGCAGCCTCACAGGCCGGTGCCCCTCCTCTGAGCCACCTGGGGCCTTGAGGCCTCCCCACAGCCAAGGGGGAAATGGAGCCGTGGGCTGGCAGCTGGAGACACCCCGCGTGGAGCAGAGCAGGGCTGGAGCAGGGCTGGCGTGAGCTCCGCTGCCCCGAGGGTCTGGGGAGGCTTCTGGGAGGAGACAGTCTTTTCCTTCCTCCCTCTGCACGTGACTGAGTTGGAAGTTTGCGGCAGCATCTGGAGAGCTGGTGAAGGTGGACAAAGGACCAGGGCCAGCCCGGACAGTGGTGGCTCTGGGTTAGTAGCCAGGACTGCATGCATGATGCGCGACCTTTTAATTCTGGATGAACTGTCAGGGGAACACACTGTAGGCTATGTTAGGACTAGAATAGGACCCAACCCTAACAGTGTGTTGTTCCTAAGAGCAGCCTGTGGACATTTGGGGACAACTTTCGTGGCCACAGATTAAGGATCTATTTCACAATTTCCTAATTAATACTAGACCTTGTTTAAAATCCACCGTGCAATTTTATTGAAATTCTCCTGGTACTTTTACCTGTGCCATTTAAGATCTTTGTGAGAAGAACTGCAGCTAAAACCTAACCACACACAGGTCGGATTGTCCCCGATACAAGGACAGCATGGTGGCCTTCTGGTAAGGTCCTGGTTCTTCCTGGTGTGGGTGGCAGTAAGGATTGCTAGGGGCAGGGGCTAGTGGTCCTTGCCCACCTCCCAACAACCAGAGAGAGGAGAGAGACTGGCAAATGCCCACCAGCTGGGCCTGGATGGAGTTGAGGGTGGGGGGTCACTAGGTCCCCAAGATGGCCAGCTCTGCTTCCTTGCAGGGTCCTGGGTGCCAGTGTCTGCTTCCCTCTAGGAGGTGTCTTTGGAGACAAGAATCACTGTGACCACGAGTCTGGGGACTTGCTAGCACAGCCAGCCAAGAGGCCCACGCAGCCAGTGGTGTGGACGAAGGCTGCCCAGCCAGCGCAGAAGAGCAGCGTGGGGCCCAGTGTGCTCTTGTGGGGAGCCCAGCATCGTCCTGCAAGAGAACCCCTCTCAGGCGCCTCTGTCACACGGGACCTGGGTCCTGCATGCTCTGGACCCTGCAGTCCGGTGGAGACAGGCCTCCCTCCAGCCAGCTGTGGCTGAGCCAGCACCCGAAGCTTCTGCCCCCCGGTAACAGGTCCAACATGGTGCACCAGGTGGCTCAGGACAGGCAGGGAGTGACTGGGTCTGGAAGGTTGGGTACCATCCTAAGACCAAAGGAATGTCCCTGGCTCGTCATACCCGAGCCGTGTCACCTGCTTGATAGAGCCATATTTCACCCACGGGTCAGTTTTAATCACCTGTAAGGACACTGGGGTCTGTTTCAAGCTGAGTGGTTTGTATGGAGATACTTGGAAAACCACAGCAGTGGGAGACATGGGCATCTACAGTATTTCAGCTTTCGGCTGACCAGGCATTATTTATGCCTGACCACTGCGTGTGGCTGGAAATATCAGATAAAGGCCAGAGGCAGCTGGACATGCTGATCACAAATAGACCTTGTCTTCTAATTGTGCAGACGGGAATTTATGGTGGGCAGACCCATAAATGTTCACCTTGGGTGAACCTCAAGGGCAGGGTGCTCCCCTGGCTCTCAGGACGGGGCCTGCCGTGGCAAGGCAGGGTGACTTTAACTCTCGTTAGACCGTGTCAACGCCTGTCTGGTCAGCAGCCTGCAGCCCGAGGGCTTGCGACCTGCCACCTCACTCTTCATGTTTGCCCGGCTTCAGACGCACAATCTCGCTTGAGCCTCACAACCCACCACGGAGACGCAGAGGCACCTGGCCCTAGCAAGGAGGGGGCTCAGCTATAGCCCATGCTTGGGAGCCAGGGCTCCGCCTGGACCTCCAGTCCCCTGCGTGAGGCTTCCGCTGGGCCACAGCATGGCTGGTGGGGCTGTGCGAGCTCCGTGGCCCAGAGCAGCTGTGTTGCCCTGTCCATGGCAGCGCACTGACCGCAGGGAGGTCGGCCTGCTAGTGGGCTGCCAGACATGTGGCCTGCCAGGACCTCCTTTCTCTTCCTCTTCCCTACGTGGGTGGCCCCTGCCACCGATGGCCCAGTCACCAATGCTGAGACACAAGGTCCTCTGCAACTCCCTGCCCCAGGGCACACTGTGGTGGCCATGGAGTTCCGTGGTCCCTCTACTGCCCTCTCCAAGCCACCTCTCCTCCAGCCTCACTGTGAGCGGCTCTGTCTCCACCACCTGGGTGGCTCCATCTGCACCTCCAGAGCCCTCTCAGCATGACGGTTCCCGGCCCTCCCTGGCCCCCCGTCCCCCCGGGCACACAGGCTTCTTCCTCCTCATTCCCTGTGGGACTACACCAGGGAACAGCTGTGACACCTGCTGCCAATGCGCTGTTCACACGTCTGCCCCCCACTGTGCTGGGAGCAATGGAGAATAGGGACCCTGGTTCCCTCGCCCCGTCCTTGTTGGTGGGCTCTGTGTCGGGCAAGTGTGGGTGCCCAGACCATGTTTGGTAAAAGAGCAGAGCTTTGAAACCCCCCGCTGTGCTCCAGGCCCTTAGAGACGTGAGGGTGAAGGCCTGTGGGGTGAAGAGCCAAGGGCAGACACAGGAACTGGGCCCACGGAGCCTGCCCGGGCCCCAGCCGAGGTGCAGCCTTCGGGGACATGCTGGGGGCTGGAGGCCTCTGTCATCCTTTTGTCCCCAGGGGAGAGGCTGCGGGGTCATCCTGCTGGCAGGGCCTCCCTGCCTCCCTTCTCCTCCCTGCCTGGCCTCCTTGACCTCAGGCGCATTCCTACAAGTGAGGCAGGCGTCTCTCCTCAGCCTCGGCCTGCAGTGTGCTGAAGTCCATCGAGGCTGAGCTGTGACAAGGGCTCAGAAGAGGCTCCGGTCTGGCTGCTGGGGGCGGGGTGATCTGGAGCCCCTTCCTGCTTCTTCCCCAAGGCCCTCTCTCCCCCGGCCCCACCCCAACCCACCAGCAGAACAAACGCTTCCAGGAATCCACAGCACGAGGTTTGAAAGTCAATCAAAACCTGGACAGAAGGTCAACGGAAAAGGATAAAGCTGCCACTTACGCGTGTCCCAGGCAGTAAAAGGGGCAGCTTGTTATGTTATTTACGGTCCCCATAAAGACAGGCCCGGCCGCAGAGGGGCCCTGCCTCCGCCAGCTCCGTGGCCAGGCTCCCATGGCAGAGGGGAAGCAGCAGGGGCTAACCTCTCCCTCCGCCTCCTTTCCCAAGTGAGCCTGGGGCCAGGGGAGGGTCTGCTGAGCCCCCAGGTCTCTGCATTGTGTCCAGGTGGCCTGACGTGCCAACAGACGAGGTTGAAATCAGGAGGAAGTCGCTTGGTCTGCCCCCAGATCATGACGCCTCTCTGCGACCTGGTGACCTGACACTGTCTGTCAGCTGGTCCTCCCCATGACTTTTCACCCAGGCCTAACCCTAAACCTAACCCTAACCCTAACCCTGCTGCTCAGGAAAGGCTCCAGTTGGAAGGAGGGGCCGGAGGGGAGCCAGGCACCAGGCGCCCTGGCCAGGGACCCAGCTAGGCAGGCTCAGCAGGCCCAGGGCCCCTGGGGAGCCAGCAGCTTCCAGACCCTCCCTGCCTGGGGCCCACCCCCCAGCAAAGCCCAGACAGCCTGCAGGTCCTGTGACGCCCTCCCCACACTGGCTGGGCTGTGCCGGGTCCTCCGGGGCCCAGGCAGGGCTGAGTTGCTGAGTTGTGAGGCCACCCTTGGACTGGCCATCCTCCTGCTCAGCCTCACGAGTCTCTGGGATTGCAGAGTGGCCACCCTGCCTGGCGGGGAATGACAAGAGGTGGCTTCTCCCTGGCACAGTTATGCCTGCCGCCTCTCTGGGACGTCTCTGTCAGTCCCCTCCTGGTCCCGACCTCTGCAGTGAGCCCCACCTGCTTTTCTCCCCCAGGCCGGCTTCCTTCCCTGAAGGCCCGCCTTCTCCACGAGGCGGCTACTCCGCGAACACACAGCGGCCCTCGGCCCAGGCCCCAGTGTGCAGGCCTTTGGGGGGTGGAGGGAGCTGGAGCGTGGGCCCCTCCTCCTGTCCTCTGCATCCTACCTCAGTCACCTCCTCTCAGGAAAATGTCAGTTACACCTCCCACGAGGCAGGGCCCCTGCCTGAGAGCCTTGTGCAAAGTGGGGACAGCTGTTATTTATCCTCAGAAGGAAGAACTGTTCCTGCCTAAGATTCAGACACAAATCTCAGAGGCTCAGGAGGCTGAGGCAGGAGGATTGTGAGTTCAAAGCCAGCCTCAGCGAAAAGGAGTGCTAAGCAAGTCCGTGTAAGTGAGGTCAGGCAACCACGGCCACCAAAAGGAGGCAGATTTTAAAAAGGCCACTGAACAAGGCTTTATGGAGTTTCTACTCCTTGGCGGAACCAGACCAACACAGCGGACAGGAAGAGGGTCTGAGGAAAACCGCGTGGGGCCCCGACCAGACGGGAATTTTATGGGGATTATGGCAGGAAGGGAGGGCTTGGGGCAGGAAAAGGGGTTTCTCAAGTCCCTGGTCCCACTGAGATCCAGATTGGCCAGGAGACCCTGCTGATTGACAGGCGGTTCCACAGGTGCCTGACTGAGGTTTCTTTGTTCCTAAGTCACAGCCATCAACCTGACACTCAGTGAGACCCTGTCTCTAAAATACAAAATAGGGTGAGGATGTGGCTCAGAGGGCAAGTCCCTGGTAACCCCCCCAAAAAAGATTCAAAGCAACAGGCCGGCAAGCATGCACTCCTCGGCTGGCCCCCACTGGCAGCAGCGAGGGTCTCAGGGACGAGGGGACCTGTCCACAGAGCCCCGGAGGTGACCTCTCTCTCACAGTGACCTCTGCCTTCCCCCAGGCTCTGTGTCTGCCCGTTTGCGCCCCCTGCCTGTCTTCATCCTCTAGGCATGTTATGCACTATGTGGGACTTGAGCAGAGGCCACCGTGTCAGGTGACGTCCCCGTTCTCTGCTGGTTTTGTGAGTTCTCTGTTCACCCAACTCCTCTGGAATCTCACTCCTTCTCATATTTAAAATGGAGATGATAAAGATCCAAAGATCCTGGACCGCTGTGCACAGAGCGGGGACTCTGATTGTCCCTGGACCGCTGTGCACACAGGGGACCCGACTGTCCCTCTGGTGTGTTCAGTCATCCCAGTGGGATTGACCTCCGTTGGAGGCCAGGAGCGGCTCGGTGCTGCCCAAAGCCCCTTGGCTTTCTCAGGCTTTCCCTGAGAGTCCACGGGGCACTGAAGTCCACAGGGACGCTCAGCCCTGCCTGGGACAAACCTCAACAGAAGTTCAAGACAACGGGCAGTTTCTTCTCCTGATTCCATTCCTTCCATCGCTCCTCCTCGTGGCCCATGCTCTCTGTGAAAAGATGCAGTTCACTTCTTCTTTCCCAATTTGGATGCCCTTTATTTCTTTTTTTCTGCCCCAGCTCTCTGGTGAGAACTCTAGACACTATGCTGCATGAATTGGTAGGAGTGAGCGCCCTTGGATTGTTCCGGATCTCCAAGAGAAAGCTTTCCAGAGGCGGGAGAGGAGGGGAGGGAGAGCACTGTGGGTGAAGAGGAGCAGGGTCTACTCCAAGCCCATGTGAACACGTCGAATGAGCCCCCCATTGAGTGCCTCCGAAACGCACTCGGGAAAACTTTTTTAAGAAGAGGTCTGAGCATTTCACCCCTGGCGTGGTGTGAGGTGTGGGCTTCTCTGCATGGTCTTTATTATGTGAAGCCCCCAGCATGTGCGTCTGTGTTGTCTACCCGTCCCTAAGACCCACTTTGCCCCCGCAGGCATGGGGACCATGCCCGGGTGCCCTGGCGGCTGCGTCTGTATTTCCCATGGTTGTTCGAATGATCAATGCACAACCATCACCTGTTTTTGAGCAATTCAACCCCATTGAATCAAAAGAACAGGGAAGCCCTGTCAAGGCCGCTCTGTTCTATGAAAGAGTGTGGGTGGGGCTTTTGCTTTTCTTTAAATAGATGCACAGTGTGTGGTTGTTTTCCTCCCAGCCACTGTGCGGCTTGCTGGACTGGAATGGCCCCACCTTCCTGGTGAAAGCCGTTCCATGGTCTTGGTGCTGGACCTGCTGGGTACCCTGAGGAAGTGCGTGTGCCGGCCACAGGCAGCAGGCCTGTGGGCCATGCAGCATCTGCACCCTGTTCTGCAACGCCGTCCTCAGGCCCCACCAGACCCGGCAAACCCCTCATCCCGCTGCCCTGAAGCGTCCGTCATTCCGTGGGGCAGAACTGTCCTGTTAGCCCCCAGGTGGCACAACTCTGCCCGTCCTTCAGAGGTGACCTGGTGGGAGGGTAGGCCAGGGCTATGCACCTCCATTCAAGCCTCTTGGTGGTGGGAAGAAGTATAAAAGGGCCCGGCGAGAACTAGGTGTGGGCCTGGGCTCCTCCCAGTTCTGTGGCACCAGCTGGCCTTCGCCATGTGCCACCACCTGAAGACTTTGGTGCACTATGACCTATGCAGTGGCCCTCCTGGAGGACGTAGAGTGGCAGACGGGGTCTCTGCTGAGGCTTCTGTCCCCGTCCCAGGTTCTCTCAGGTCTCCTCTTGACCACCAGGGGATTAGATGCCCTTTGACATCTGGAACCCATGGGCCTCAGGAAGCGGGGCCTGCAGCTGGAGTTCAGGTCCCACGTGCACGTGCCCTCCTTCGTACCAAAGCCCTGGGTGCCCTCTTCTCCCCACGGAGTGAGTGAGTGGGAGGATGCACGGCAGGAAGGGTCTGCTGAGTGGGTCAGGAGGAAGGAAGGGGCCAGTGCGTGAAGGCCAGGGGATGCCTAGGACAGTACAGCCCTAGGTGACGCACAGCAGGCAGACCTGGAGAGCACTGCTGTCCTCGGGGTGTCAGATGTTGGTCGTGCCCAAGACATGACAGGGTGGGCCCAGGGGCAGGGCGGGACGGCGGGAGTCCCTGGGCTTCCTGGTCGCTTTTAAACAGCTGAGAAACTGATGCCTTTTCGATCATGATGTTTAAGGTGTTCTCGGCCAAGTGGAGATTCGCTGAAGCCCAAAGGCTGGGTCAGGTGGTCCAGGTGATGGGCAGCCCAGAACACCTGAAGGGAAGAGGCCCGGAGGGCCAAGAGCGAGGCTGCCACCCTGTCCTTCAGCTCACACTCTAACGAGTCAAGCTGGTGTCCAAGAGCTGCAGGTGCATCCCAGTCTGCTGCTGTGGGACACACACTGCCCACCCCGAGCCTGGGGAGATGAGGCTGCCCACCCCAGGCCTGGGGAGATGAGGCTGCCCACCCCAGGCCTGGGGAGATGAGGCTGCCCACCCCGAGGCCTGGGGAGATGAGGCTGCCCACCCTGAGCCTGGGGAGATGAGGCTGCCCACCCCGAGCCTGGGGAGATGAGGGTGCCCACCCCGAGCCTGGGGAGATGAGGCTGCCCACCCCGAGCCTGGGGAGATGAGGGTGCCCACCCCAGGCCTGGGGAGATGAGGCTGCCCACCCCAGGCCTGGGGAGATGAGGCTGCCCACCCCAGGCCTGGGGAGATGAGGCTGCCCACCCTGAGCCTGGGGAGATGAGGCTGCCCACCCTGAGCCTGGGGAGATGAGGCTGCCCACCCTGAGCCTGGGGAGATGAGGGTGCCCACCCCAGGCCTGGGGAGATGAGGCTGCCCAGCCTGAGCCTGGGGAGATGAGGCTGCCCACCCCGAGCCTGGGGAGATGAGGCTGCCCACCCCGGGCCTGGGGAGATGAGGGTGCCCACCCCGGGCCTGGGGAGATGAGGGTGCCCACCCCGGGCCTGGGGAGATGAGGCTGCCCACCCCGGGCCTGGGGAGATGAGGGTGCCCACCCTGAGCCTGGGGAGATGAGGCTGCCCACCCCGAGCCTGGGGAGATGAGGGTGCCCACCCCGAGCCTGGGGAGATGAGGCTGCCCACCCTGAGCCTGGGGAGATGAGGGTGCCCACCCTGAGCCTGGGGAGATGAGGCTGCCCACCCTGAGCCTGGGGAGATGAGGCTGCCCACCCTGAGCCTGGGGAGATGAGGGTGCCCACCCCAGGCCTGGGGAGATGAGGCTGCCCACCCTGAGCCTGGGGAGATGAGGCTGCCCACCCCAGGCCTGGGGAGATGAGGCTGCCCACCCCAGGCCTGGGGAGATGAGGGTGCCCACCCTGAGCCTGGGGAGATGAGGGTGCCCACCCCGGGCCTGGGGAGATGAGGGTGCCCACCCTGAGCCTGGGGAGATGAGGGTGCCCACCCCAGGCCTGGGGAGATGAGGGTGCCCACCCCGAGCCTGGGGAGATGAGGGTGCCCACCCCAGGCCTGGGGAGATGAGGGTGCCCACCCCAGGCCTGGGGAGATGAGGCTGCCCACCCCAGGCCTGGGGAGATGAGGCTGCCCACCCCAGGCCTGGGGAGATGAGGCTGCCCACCCCAGGCCTGGGGAGATGAGGCTGCCCACCCTGAGCCTGGGGAGATGAGGCTGCCCACCCCAGGCCTGGGGAGATGAGGGTGCCCACCCCAGGCCTGGGGAGATGAGGCTGCCCACCCCAGGCCTGGGGAGATGAGGGTGCCCACCCCAGGCCTGGGGAGATGAGGGTGCCCACCCTGAGCCTGGGGAGATGAGGCTGCCCACCCCAGGCCTGGGGAGATGAGGGTGCCCACCCCAGGCCTGGGGAGATGAGGCTGCCCACCCCAGGCCTGGGGAGATGAGGCTGCCCACCCCGAGGCTGGGGAGATGAGGCTGCCCACCCTGAGCCTGGGGAGATGAGGGTGCCCACCCCAGGCCTGGGGAGATGAGGGTGCCCACCCTGAGCCTGGGGAGATGAGGCTGCCCATCCCGAGGCTGGGGAGATGAGGCTGCCCACCCCAGGCCTGGGGAGATGAGGCTGCCCACCCTGAGCCTGGGGAGATGAGGCTGCCCATCCCGAGCCTGGGGAGATGAGGCTGCCCACCCCAGGCCTGGGGAGATGAGGCTGCCCACCCGAGGCCTGGGGAGATGAGGGTGCCCACCCTGAGCCTGGGGAGATGAGGCTGCCCACCCCAGGCCTGGGGAGATGAGGCTGCCCACCCTGAGCCTGGGGAGATGAGGGTGCCCACCCCAGGCCTGGGGAGATGAGGCTGCCCACCCCAGGCCTGGGGAGATGAGGCTGCCCACCCCAGGCCTGGGGAGATGAGGCTGCCCACCCCAGGCCTGGGGAGATGAGGCTGCCCACCCCGAGGCTGGGGAGATGAGGCTGCCCACCCCAGGCCTGGGGAGATGAGGCCTCCAGGACTGCAGGACGCTCAGGGGAGGCCGCCGTGGCGTTTCCTGTGAGCCCCAAGCACACACACTGGGGCTGTCACTCAGGAGAAACTTTCTCAGCTGGGCTGCTTTCTTGGTGACCCTGTGCTGTGTGAGGCAGCGCAGGGCTGTCAGGTCAGCGTGGAGGTCTAGGGTCACATCTGCTTCTTCCGTGCTCCCAGGTTCTCCTCTGCACCACCTTTACTGCCATTTATGAGGTGCCAGTGTCCTGCTGACATGGGAAGTCCCAGGTGGCCTGGACCAGTCCAGAGCAGCTTCTCAGCTGCAACAGCAGCCTCCGCAGCACAGCCTGACCCAGCAGCACAGGATGACCCAGCAGCACAGCATGACCGAGCAGCACAGGATGACCCAGCAGCACAGGATGACCCAGCAGCACAGGATGACTGAGCGGCACAGGATGACCGAGCGGGCCGCAGGGCAGGGCGGGGAGGGTGGGAGTCTCCTGGCTCCTGGTCATTTTTAAACAGCTAAGAAACCACTGGCTTTTCAGTTTTGATGAGTGCCTGGGGTCGGGCAGGGCCTGGGACAGCGTCTAGAGATGAGGTCAGGATGACCAATGAAACAGGACCCAGGTCCTTCTCCATGGTCCCACGCCCACCGCTCTCCTCCAGAGCTGTTCTGCAACAGACTCTGCTCAAAATCCCATGAAAGAGAAACTCACAATAAAGGCAGGAAGAGGCAGCACAGGGACAGTTGCTGTTGGGACAGGCAAGCATGACATCAGGCAAGGAGTTAACAGTAACGTACTTGGGCCTGGGGATGTGGCTCAAGCGGCAACGTGCTTTCCTGGCATGCGCCGGGCGCTGGGTTCGGTTCGATTCTCAGCACCACATAAAAATAAAATAAAGATGTTGTGTCCATCGAAAACTAAAAAAATAAATATTAAAAAATTCTCTGTCTGTGTCTCTCTCTCTCTTTAAAAAAAAAGTAACATACATTTTCTTCATGGATATAGTGACCATTATGTAAAATGCTGGACCATGTGTAACAACTCTAAAGCAGGAAATGGAGTCACACAGCTCTTCTCTGTGAAGGCCTCATGTTAAGACACTAAATCTCCTCCCAGGGATGCTGTGGTGTCCCCAGGTCATGGAGCTCCTCCCAGGGATGCTCTGGTGTCCCCAGGTCATGGAGCTCCTCCCAGGGATGCTCTGGTGTCTCCAGGACATGAGCTCCTCCCAGGGATGCTGTGGTGTCCCCAGGACATGGAGCTCCTCCCAGGGATGCTCTGGTGTCCCCAGGACATGAGCTCCTCCCAGGGATGCTCTGGTGTCCCCAGGTCATGGAGCTCCTCCCAGGGATGCTCTGGTGTCCCCAGGACATGGAGCTCCTCCCAGGGATGCTGTGGTGTCCCCAGGACATGGAGCTCCTCCCAGGGATGCTGTGGTGTCCCCAGGCTATGGGCTCCTCCCAGGGATGCTCTGGTGTCCCCAGGACATGGAGCTCCTCCCAGGGATGCTCTGGTGTCTCCAGGCCATGGGCTCCTCCCAGGGATGCTGTGGTGTCCCCAGGCCATGGGCTCCTCCCAGGGATGCTGTGGTGTCACCAGGACATGAAGCTCCTCCCAGGGATGCTCTGGTGTCCCCAGGTCATGGAGCTCCTCCCAGGGATGCTCTGGTGTCCCCAGGACATGGAGCTCCTCCCAGGGATGCTGTGGTGTCCCCAGGACATGGGCTCCTCCCAGGGATGCTCTGGTGTCTCCAGGACATGGGCTCCTCCCAGGGATGCTGTGGTGTCCCCAGGCCATGAGCTCCTCCCAGGGATGCTCTGGTGTCCCCAGGTCATGGAGCTCCTCCCAGGGATGCTGTGGTGTCCCCAGGCCATGGGCTCCTCCCAGGGATGCTCTTGAGTGATAAGACTACTAACCTGCCAAAAGATGACCTCATGGCAGAAGACAGTGATCTGCTCCAAGATCATCCCGTTGACCTTCCCAAGCCTTTGGTACAGCAGGGCTCAGTGCCCATCCAGACCTACCAAACATGAAGAGGCCCTTAGACCTTCAGCAACTGCTTCAGCTCAGACTCCTTCTCAGAAGAGGAAAATCCCACTGGACATCTGCCAAGGGCAGTGTCCTGTCTGCTAAGGTTTCTCCCTCCCTACCCCCCTCCCCTGTGACAGACTGTGATGCTTTGGTTGTGATTGTCACTTAAGACTAATAAACCAGCCATTTAGCAGGTTGATTTGCCCTTGGAGTCCAGGGTCCCAGTGTTTTCATGCTGCATCCTAAAAAAGGCTCCAAGTGATGTGTGGGCACCAAGCTTGTGGTGGGCACTGCCACTTCAATGACAGATAAAGCGCACTTCCTGCCATCAAGGGACTTTCAAACACATCTCACCAGGTCACCTCAGAGGTGGACAGAACACTTCCAGAGGACAGGGACTGCGCATGTATGGGGCTTTGCCTTCCAGTCAGGTGAGATTTATGTTTGAAAAATAAACTGAATCAAGGAAAATGAGCAAGGTGAGAGTACCCAGGTGAGGAGCGTTTCCCTGGGGGTAGGACAGGCGTGAAGACCTGGGAAATCAGTGTTCTCTCTTGGTCACTTGGCTGGTGTTCGGTCCCTGTGAAGTCCACACAGATGAGTGGCCAATGAGTCCAACTGTCATCATGTTGAACTTCCTGTCACCAACAGTGGCCCTCCACCCCCACCCCCCACCCTGGGGTGCGTGAAAAGGGGCCTTCGGGGCAGCAGGTCAGCCTGCTCTGGGGTGATGGACGCTGTGGACACTAGCCAGATGTCTGCCTCTGAGTGGCACTTCCAAGTTGAGGTCAACTTGAAGCTTCAAACTCATTTCCAGGCTGGATTCTGCACCAAGAGCCAGGGGCCTGTTGTGGATGCTGCAGCTGATTCCTTGGCTATTATATGGACAAGAGTGACCCTCACAAGTGGAATGAGACCTCGGTTCTGGAATTCATTACCCATCCTCCCTGAGCTGGCTGGTCACACCATGGACAGTCACTGTGTCCCTCAGGCCTGGCCCTCCTCCTCCTGGGGGACGGCTCACAGGACAACGTCCCCACCTGGTCAAGGAGAGCTGCCCTGGCCCTGTGGAGGTGACTCATCGCTGTCAAGTTGACCTGTTGTCAGACAGAGGCCTGCTGTCACTGTGACTTGCGCAGCCTGGGGCCCTGAGCTGGCGGAGTCAAGCCGTTCAACTCCTGCTGACAGAATGTTAATGTGAGGGATGGCAGAGGCCTTGGAGTTAATGTGTGCATGGAGGTGACAGTTCTGAATGTCAGCCAAAGCACAAAGACCTGTCTGAAATTAATTTGGGGTGGGGGCAGAAAGTGAGGGTGTTGGGGAGTGGGAGGGAGATGAGCATGAGAACCCTTGTGTCTGCTGGGCAGGACAGAGCTCCAAGCCTGGACTGAAGGGAGCAGAGGCCACATCAGACAGCTCCCTGGTCACGTTCTGATCAACCAATGGCAGTGAGCCACCCCAGAGGTGGGGGATCTTCGCCCCTTTGTCAGGACACAGCTGCAGGAGGAGGCTCAGAGCCTGGTCATTTAGAGGGGCCGGACGGTTTCTGGAGATGAGCTGAGCCAGACTGTACGTTAGGTACCTTGGCTTCCCTTCACCTGGTCACTTGCTGGACTCCCTGACATCTGTCCCCACTGCTCAGTGACACCCCTGTCAGGTGGAGTAATGACCAAACACATCCACATCCCAGTCGCCAGAACTTGAGTGCGTTGTCTGTGCTCTGTGACGGGGGACGCGAGGGTACAGTGAGCGGGTCTTAATCAGGAGGTGGTCCTGGACTAACCGATGGGCTTGGATACCGAGGTCCTCACAGTGAGCCAGGATGGCAGAGAGCCAGCTGGCCACACCAGGTAAGAAAGACCGACTGGCCGTGCTGCCCTGGAGATGGACAAGGGGACAGCTTCCTCCACCTCCCAGGGGGGCACAGCCGGCCAGGCCCTGGCTCCACCTACCCACGCAGACTGGCAACCTGGAGCAGCAATGAAGTCACGGGTCACTCCCTCACATGGGGAGCACGGTCGGACACCACCGCCCATTCACCACATTGTAAGTCAGATGCCGGGACCTGGCCAGGCCCATGGTGGCCCAGGGCCAGGGGGAGACGGGCCCTGGGTGGCTCCGAGGAGTGGCTGGGTCTCTCTGAAGAGCAGAAGCCAAAGACAAACCAGCTACAGAGGCCTGACCCAAAGGTGCCACAGAATCAGAGCCGCAGCTTGGAGCCCAGATGGCACTGGGAGGCGGGGCCAGCAGGACGCAGCCCGGGGAAGTCTGCGCAGGTCTCGGGTCAGTTTGTGCTGGGCCGTGCCTGAGGCCTCCTGGTGGCGACCTGGGGGGTCCCACTACTCCCGGGGGTGATCTCCTCTCCTGTGAAGTCTACCCCGGGCTCTGCAGAACTCACTCAGGAGCTGCAACTCCCACCTTTGTTTTAAATCAGGTTTTGACGTCTAACTGAAAACCCCCACAGCACAGTGGAGTTCAGAACCCACCCACAAGACACTCAGACTCTTTCCACCTGAAGTCACCAGCTACATGTTGGTATTTATCTTCCCAGATATTATTTTCCTGAAATATATTTTACACACACACACACACACACACACACACACACTACACAGTTTGCCCTCCAGGTCTGTGGGCTCTGCACCCAGGGATTCAATCCAACTGTGGATGGAGCAAAACCATTCAAAGAGAATCTCAGTTTGTTGCTGAACATAGACAACTTTTATCCTGTCGTTCCCTGAGCAGAACCATACACAACTGTCTGCACAGAACAGACGCTGCGTGGGGTGTTATAAGCATTCCAGAGAAGACGGAAGGCGTGTGGGAAGCCGAGCCTAACATGCAGATGCCATGCCACTGTCTATAAGGCCCGTGAGCATCCACAGGCTCCTGGTGCCGCGGGGCGACTGTGCGTGGGCGCGTTCACAGGTGTTCCCTGAGGTGAAGGATCTTGCAGGACGCCGTGTCCAGTTTTGTCCATGTTACGTGTGATTACCCGGCCCCACATGGCGTCTGTGTTAGTAGTCATTTGCTCAGTCTTGTCACCTCCTCCTCACACGGTCAGGTTGTAGGGAAGAGAAAGCTGGCTCTTCTCCTGTCCTCAGTCTCGCCTGGTGCGTTGCTCATGTCAGAGGCTGAATAAATGTGGATTGGCTTCCACGTACGGACCTGAAACCCTGGAACACACCCTCGGATGGACAGGGTTCCATCCTCACCTGCTTTGATTTAACAGGTGATCCCCAGAATCACCTCTGTCCAGAGACTCCTCTAAAAGCTGTCCTTGCTGCTCTTCTCTCAGTGCTCGGGTGATCGTCAACCCAGGATTTGCCCGTGCGCACCGAGTTGCTTGTTAAAGTGGGAAGGGAGATAAACAGAGATGGGACCCCGTTACCTCATTACCACTTCCTACAAGGGAAGATGTGGCGGGAATGAAATGGCCGAGTAACGCTGGCCATCGGCCTAAGGGGGCAGCGGGCACTGGCTGTCCTCTGGGGGACACACGGGCCTTTGGTCACTGGCCGGGTGTTTGCCGAGGGCCCAGCTGAGGCCTGGGCTGCTCACTCTTGCCCCAACTTGTTCACTGTCCCCACTGTGCCCTGCCTTTCCAGCAAGCGAGTCACCTTGGCAGGTGCTGGCCAGAGGGGTGAGCAGGACACTGTGATCCAAGACAGCAGGAAGGAGGTGAGGTGAGCTCTGAGCCACAGCCCAAGCAGGTGGCCAGCCCCGGCCTTGGAGCAGAGAGCTGGGGGCAGAGAGGGATGCACTCTGAGGCGGTCGGCCCAGGCACGACTGGTGGGCAGGGGAATGCCGAGAGGCTCAGCTCAAACTTCTCACCTCCAAGGACGCGCGCACAGGCAGCCAAGGTGCGAGCGCTCATTCATGAGAGACACTGTGGCTCCACAGAGGACACCTCCCGGTCCTGTTCCGGGGCTCGAGGCTCAGAGGCCACGGCGTCCAGGTGGCTGCCGCTCCTGGGCGGGCAGGTGGCCTTCCCTGTCTTTACCTGTCCTAATCTCCTCCTGTAAGGACACAGTCACAGGGGACTAGGGCCACCCCTAGGGCTCGATGGCACTGTGATCTCTGTAGAGATCCTGTCTCCAAACAGCCACACCCTGAGTCCTGGATCCGAGAGCCACCACAAGGCAGCACTTGACAAGCATCAGAAATCTGGGTATCCAAACAAACAAACAAATCCGGGCAGCAGCCACCAGTGCTGCGGGAAAGTCAGCCACGGGGTGGCCTGGTTGTGCCCTGCTCCCTGGGCCCCTGGCTGGCATGCACCAGGTGGGTCCCACCAGGGCCAGGGGCTGAGGTGCTTTTACCCCCAGCATTGCCAGGTGCCTCTGCCCACTGCAGACCCCACAGCCTAGGAGGGTGGGGACGGGAGAGCACGCCTCAACCACAGTCCTCTACATGGGAGGAGGAGGCCAGGTAACCAAGGAGCCATATGGTCTCAAATCTGCAACAGTCTAATCTGAGTCCCCCAAGGAGCCGAACTGAGGAGACAAGTCGACCTGGTGCTTCCTGACTTCCCCCATGGTGAGACTCACGGGTTAAAGAGCACAACGGCCAGCCCTTCCCCGGGACGCTCTCGTTTGGTGCCTAGAGTAGGACAGGACATTTGCACTTTTAAAACCAGCACCACAGGGATTCTCTAAAATAGAGATTTGGCAAACAAATGGGGTTGACACCGTGGCTAGGACGTCCATCGTCACTGTGACCTGGGTACTCATGGCCACAGATGGTTGCTGCAGCGCCACATCCACCACACAGAGGTCGGTCTCTTCTGGCGCAGTGCTGAAAGACAGGGGAGAGGGACGGGGAAGAAGAGGGGGAAGGAGGCCCACAGGGGGAGAGGCCCACTCAGGGTTCCTCGGGCACCGCCTGTCCTCTGCAGCCCAGGCTCAGGTCTGACCCGGGGACGTGGGGTCTCCATGCTCGACTTAGATCCCTCAGGGGAGGGTGGGCGTCCACAGGGCAGAAGGAGAACAGGGACCTAGGTGACAAGCCACGGTGTCCCCCTGGTCCGTGAAGGTACCACAGTGATTCTAGGAGCCACGGTGGAATCAGAGCAGACGGCCAGGCTGACGGGCGATGGCCAACGCCCACTAGGCCTTGTGTGGCTGACACGGCTCCGAGGTCTCTGTGGTGGATCAGCTCACCTGAGCCTCAGGCTCGCTCAAATGCAAGCGCCCTCCATACTCCCGGGTCCAGGGGAGAAACCACACCAGATGTCCACTGGGCGTCCCCCAGGCAGCCCTCAGGGGCTGGGCTGGGATTGAGGGCCAGCACTCGGGACTCCAGGCCCCTGCACAGCCAGATGCTGCTCCTCCAGAACCCCTGACCAGCTGATATCATGATCTGATCATAAAATGCATTTTAATCACGTTTATTCTTTTTTGTTTGTTTGTTTTTGAGACAGAGTCTCATTCTGTTGGGAAGCCTGTCCTCAAACTCCTGGGCTCATGTGTGCCTGGGGCTACAGGATGTGCCATAACTCACTTTGTCATCTCTGTAGAACACCAGATCAAGGCGTGGAGGACCACACAGAGTGTTCTAGCTCCACGTCAGCATGCCGTCAGGTACTGGGTCTGGGCGGGCAGGCGAAGGAGGCTTGGTGTCTCCCGGGTGGACGAGTCAGTGCCCCCGCTTGTCCCCCCAGCACACCACTTCCCCTGAGTCTGTTCTGATCCGCTGACGGTATCCTCTTCCAAAGCAAGGAGACTGCTACTTCCCGTTTCACACAGAGCCTTCGCAAAGCAAGGATCGACGTCGCCCTGTTGATCATTGGATCCAGTGCACAATCCTTCCTTTGCTTCTCAGAAAGCGCCTCTTTCTTCCTCAGCTGGCCCCCCAGTGTCCGTCAGCCTGTGCTTCAACATCATCCCCACACAAACTATGGTCCAGCCACGGTAAAGTACCTTTGAAGCTGTTTATCTTTTCCTTTAAGATTATTTCTTCCTCTGTCTTTATCTCATTGAGACACGGCCCACAAGTGTACAAGTTGCTCGTTTACAGTGTTCAGTGATGGTCCTATACCCCCGTTACCAGTCATGGAGATTTCTGTTTCTTCCAACACGTTCCTACTCTTAATTCTTTTACTTGGTTTTCTTATGCCTTTGAATTAACCTTTGTATAGGGTTGGAGGTAGAAGTCCACTTTAATTTTTTGCAAGTGGAAATTCAGTTGTCCCAGACTTATTTGAAATGAGACCGCTCTTCCCTCCTTCAGATTGTCTGACCCCGTGTTGAAAACACATCTGCCGTGTGCACAGGGCTCTTTCACAGCCTCTCTGCGCCTGTGGATCTGCAGGGCAAGGCATGCTGCGGATCACTGAGGACACGTTGATGTTTGAAATTTGGAAGGTGAGTATACCACCCTTGTTTTACTTTTTCTTCAAAATTGCTCTGGCTATTGTGGATACCCTACATTTCTGTATGATTTTCAGAATTAACATCAGTTTCTTCAAAATTCCATCTGGAGTTCAGATGGATATTCTGTTGAACCAGTAGATTAATTTTAAGGAGGGTTGTCATCTTAACTCTATTAAGACTCCTGATCCATGAACATAGGCTGTTTTCCACTTAGATTTTTATTCTGTCAATAATGCTTTGTAGATTTTAGTAAAAAAAAAAAAACCAAAAAACTGCTACTTCTCTGTTAAATTTATTCTTAATACTTCTGAGTTATGCTATTGTAAATGAAATGGTTTTTGTGACTGTGTTTTTGCATTATTTATTGTTGGTATGTATAAATTAAATAGATATTTTTGTGTATTGATCTTGCATCCTGAACAATGTTAACTCGTTTGTCAGTATTAATGGTACTGAATGTGTTCCCTAGTATTTTCTGTATACTAGATCTTGTCATCTGCAAACAGATGCTTTTACAGTTTCCTCTTCAACTCGGATGTGTTTAATTCCTTTTCTTGCCCGATTACTCTCTTTAGAACCCGGCACAGTGTTGAATAGAATTGGCAAGGCTGCATGTCCGCCGTGCATTCCTGCCTCTGAGAGAAAGATTAAGTTTGCTCCGGCAGCATGTGGTGGATTTGTAGATCTTCCTTATCAGGTTGAGCAAGTTTCTTCTATTATGAGTTTTGTTGAGGTGCTTTGTTTCTTATCATGAAAGGATGTTGCATTTCATCAAAAGATCAGTGTGTTGTTCTTTATGCACTGATACAATCACGTGGTCTTCACTTTCTGACCCACTCCAGACGTTGCACCCACCTTGGACGCTGGGTGGATCCCCCTGGTGCCCGACCCCTTCCTGGGAATGATTGCTGGCTTCAGTTTCCTGCTGTATGTTGGAGACTCTGATCAGTTTCTATTAGGGACATTGATCTTATTTTCTTTTCCCTTGATGTCTTTGACAATTTGGATATCCGGATGATACTAACTTTAAAAATAGGTTAGAAAGTGTTTCTTTCTCTTCTATTTTTGGAAGAGATTTTTATTAATTTTGCTTTTAAATTTTTTGTAGAATTTACTAATAAAACTATCAGACTCTGAAGTTCCCTTCATGTGAATCTTTCTTAAATTACTAATTCAGTCTCATTGTTACAGTAGAGCTATGTCCAGAATTTCTATTTCTTCTTGAGTCAATATTGGTATCTTGTAATTTCTCTTTCTAGGAATTTTAAAATTTCAGGTAAATTAATAATTTCTTGGTGTGTTGTAGATTATTATTAAAAATTCCACTTTCATTGATAATTTTAGTGATTTTTGTGTTTTCTTTTCTGGGGCAGTCTAATTAGACATTTGTCGATTCTTTTTTTTTTTTCTTTTCACAAAATTTTTGCTTGTATAGGATTTTCTCTATTGTTTTTATCTATTTGTTTCCATTCTCCTTTATTATGTCCTTCTTTCTGAAAGCTTTAGTCTTATCTTGTTTTTCTTTCTTTTCTTCTTTTATTTTGGCTCCTGGGATAGAAACTTGGGCACTCAACCCCTGAGCCACATCCCCAGCCCTTTTTTTTGTATTTTATTTAGAGACAGGGTCTTGCTGAGTTGCTCAGAGCCTCGCTAAGTTGCTGAGGCTGCTTTGAACTTGCGATCCTCCTGCCTCAGCCTCCTGAGCCACTGGGATAGCAGGCATGTACCTTACCTTGTTTTTCTTTTGCCTGATTTCTTTGGATGCTTCCATCAAAGATTGTTAAAGAATTTTCTTGTTTTCAAATTACACATTACAGCTATGCATGTCCCTCCGGGCACTGCCTTAACACATCCCATAAATTATGGGTGTTGTGTTTTCGTATTTACTCCTCTCAACAGACTCGTCATCCCCCTGGTGATTTCCTCTGGCTCTCTGGTTACATGGAACCAGGATGTTTATTTGCTGTATGTGGAAGTTTGCTTTGGCTTAAGGTGGGACAGCACATAATGGTGGAAGGACCCAGGGGAGGAGGGCTGCTCAGATCAAGGTGGCCAGAAAGCAGAGACAAGGAGGGAAGATGCATTCCTTCCGGCACATCCCAGGGTCCCACCTCCTCCAGCCATGTCCCACCTGCCTATAGTCACACCCTGTTAATCTGTACCAGTGGATGAAGCCATCGGTCAGGTCACAGCTCTCATTATCGAATCACCCCCCTCTGGAAGTTCTTGGTTGTCTCACACAGGAGTTTTTTGGGGCACCTCATATCTAAGCCGTAATGTGGGATAACTTTCCAACTCAGGGTACTGGGGGGACGGGGACCCTCTGCAGCTGCCCACCTGCTGGGGTCGTCCTGCCGTGAAGTGCGGCCATGGGTGTGAGTGCTGTTCCAGCCGGGGCCCTTGCCCGCTGCTGTCCTCACCAAGGTCTCATGGAGCGTGCTGAATCAGTGCTTCGCGGCTCGCTGGCCTGGATGGTGTTAGGTCTCTTGTGGAGTGAGGTTTGCTCAAGGCACACCACTGGTATCAAGTCTTACTATAGCTCACTTCTTTTCTCTTTAATGCTATTATGGTTTGGATCTTTAATGTCCACACTGCAAACTCAGGTGTTAGGCAACACAGGAGTGTTCAGAAGGGCGATGACCAGACTATGAGCCTCCACCTCATCAGTGGACTGACCTGTTTGATGGGTTAGTAATTGAATGGACTAGTGGCTGCTAACTGTGGCGGGTGGGCGTGGCTGGAGGCGGTGGGTCCCCGGGACATGCCTTGGGGACTATACCTTATCTCGGGCCTTTCTCTCTCTCTGCTTTCTGGTGGCCGTGAGCTGTGCTGCTTTCCTCCAACACGCCCTTCCACCATGATAGTCTGCCTCGGCTCAGGCCTAGAGCAATGCGATGGACCACCCAAGACTGAGACCTATGAAACTGTGAGCCCATATACACTAGTCCTCCTCTAAGTCGCTCTTGTCAGGTATCTTGGACACAACACTAAACAGTGATTAATACAAATGTTTTCCTGAATCCTGAGTTTGTTAAAGGCAAATACCCCTAAAAACAGTTACCCCTTAGTAAAATTCTACCCGATTAAATCACTTATTGCTCAATTACCATCTATCTGTCTATTTATGTAATATGGGCCGAGGACTTTACTGATAAAGGGCTCCTAAGTGCTGTAGGTGACCTTGGCTATGATTTCCAGTATGCACAGGGAGTCGTCAGGACTGAGCGTCCCTGGACATAGACCAATTGGGGTTTGTACCTTTGATATACTACTGAGTAATGCTGTGATCTTAAGCAATTTTCTTGATCTTTTAGAATCTTTTCCTCATTTACAAAATGAGAACAATAATAATAGTGCCTCCTAAGGCTCTTGTCGGAATTAGGCAGAATAATCTATATGAAGTGGCTAGTATGACCCCAATTACAGAGTGGAGGTTTGCATTCATTACAACTTCATAAGTTCTTAACTATTTTTATTACTAGTAACAAGTAATAACAGAAAAATCTAAGTTGCGTGTGTGTTTAAAAGTAAAAAAAAAAGATTCTTCTACCTGAGAAGGGATCGTAATATCACATCTTCATTTTTTGAAGGAAGATACGTACTCAATTAATGTTGAACTGAATTTAAATTGTTTGGCATTTTCTGTTTGATGTTTAATTACGTAATGCGTTCCGCCATTTTCAGTTGTCTCTTTAATCAACAGGGAAATGGATCATCTAAGAGGTGAACTAATTTGTCTTGCTTTTAGTGTAAAGGATGAACTTGTGGAGAAACACACTGAAATAGGAATGGGCTTCCCAGTTTGTGGTCCTGTGTCAACTGTCCACGTGACCCTGGAGAATCATTTTCTCTTCTCTCTCTTTTTAACCTTCTCATTTGTGAGATGGAAGTTGATCCAACATTCAGAGGTACTATTTCCACCCGATGGTTGGGTTTGCTTACATATGAACCTGGACTCTGCCTTCAGATGCCCTCGTTGTACTTTGCAGAATGAAAGATAATTTGATTCCTTGTATTTCTGTCAATCAGAATTGGAAATATACTGAAAGTTTGATTTTATACAAAGGGAAGATATTGATGTGGACTCAGTCTTTGTCCCGTTTCCATCGGATGGTTCCGTGGTTCTTCTCTGGTGCTCCTGTGTGTCCGGGTTCTCTCCAAGAGGGCGCTTCCTCCTGTTGCTTCAAGTGACAGATCCACAACACTGACATCAAGAGGGACACCACATGGCTGCAGTGTGACGGGACAGAGGGTGGTCCCAGCTTCCTACTAGTGACCCCTTCCCAGATTTTTGGACTAAACTTCACGGTGGGCCGACCCACAGGGCGGACACTAGAGCCAGCCAGAGGCCAGCAGGCCACTGCTTGCAGCAGCTGAGCGGGGAGAGCCCAGAGAGGCCAGAATCTGCAGAAAGAGGACACAGGGTGGAAGCTGTTACCGTCTTAAGTGCACTCGTTGAAGAACCCAGGCAAAGTGAGGTCAGAACCCCGAGTCAGACAACTGATCCGCGGCCCTTTGGGAGGAGGTGTGCAGAACTGAGGGAAGATGAGACTCAGCGCTCTGGGGGAAATCCAGACGGGGAAAGGCATCTCAGGGAAGAGTGTCCCTTACAATCACCATATCACAACAAGGAGAAAGTCACACACAGAGGAAGGCTGATTCGTGTGTCTGGAAGGGATTCCCATGTCAAATTATTTTTATCGAGGTTATGTGTATGTATTTATGTGTGTGTCATATATCACATACATATAAACGAGAGTCACACTTCCTGTGAGCAGATCTGATAAATACAACCACAGCCAAGATATAAAGTAGCCGTGGTCCCCAAATTCCTCTGCCCCCGGGAGTCTTCCCTCTTCTGTCTCTCCAGCCCTGGAAACCCCCTGTGGACTTTCTTGTTCCCCATAGTCCTTCCCTACCTGTTCAAGAGGGTCACGCAGAGGGACTTACACAGCAGGTAGCCTTTTGTCTGGCTTTGCTCAGGTTGCAGGTCAGACCCACCCACAGTGGGCACCCATCAGTATTTCTCTTCTTGTAACTGTTGGGCATCTTCCTTTTATATGTATATATCTGAGCTGTGATGGATGTGACCGTTCAATCATATATGCGCACAAGTATGTGCATGCACCTGCAATGATGAATACTGTATGTGTGCACACATGCCATTCACATACAAATCACACACAATTGCAAGTATATAAGTGAATTCATAAACAAGAGATTACATCTTACATATAAAACGTGTGCACGCCTCAGGTGAGGGTACTGGGCTGCTCCAGCCTCTGAGTGAGTTGTTACGGGTGTCTGCCTGGGCTGCTTACGGGGGGGTTATTTTATTTCACTGGAGCGCATTCTGGAGAAGGAGTGCTGGGTAAATATATGTTGGACAATTGCATGTCCTTTGTGTTCCCATTATCAACGTATGAGACCTTCAGTCACCTCGAATTCTCACTGGCACTTGGTATTTTGGTTTCTCACTTTGCACTGTTGAGCATTTTTAAGATGCTGCACCCAGTAACTAATGGGTTGATCATCTTTCACGAAGCTACCACCACAGAAATATCTTTTTAAATCCTTCCAAATCTGTTGTCTACGAAGACAATTGGGTTGATATTTACATAGGAAGATCTCAAAATCCTGTGTATATTCTGGGCAAACATCCTTCATTGGCTTGTTTTGTAAATGTTTCCCCATGATCTTGGGTTTGCCCATCTAGTCTCATACCAGGCTCCTTCAGAGTAGCAGTCTTAATAAAGTCCAATTTATCAAATTCTTCTCTTGTGGTTCAGGCTCTCGAATGATGTCTAAGGTATCATTGCCTAACCCAAGTTCATAAAAAGTGTCTCCTATGAATCCATCTATAAATTTTATAGCTTTATCTGTTACTTTGAAGTTCATCATCCATTTTATGTCGATTTCTGTATAAATCGTGAGGAATGCGTCAGAGTTCTTTCTCTTCCCTCGTCCTTTCCCCCACTCCCTCCTTCCTTTCTTCATTATTTCTTTCATCTGCTGGGATGTGGCTAGTGGTTAAGTGCCCTGGGTTCAATCCCTGGTATCCAAATAGAAAACACCAAAACACAACAAAACAAAGCAAAATCTGTCCTCTCTCCATGGAATTTCCTTCAGACCTTTGCTGGAAGACAACTCCCTGTGTGTGGCTCTATTTCTAGACTCTTCTCACTGGCGTATTGATCTCTGTCCAGCTGTGAGGCCATCCTGTGTGGTCTATTACTATGTTTCATACTGAGCCTTGGGATCAGTGCTGGAGATTTTTGACCTTTTCTCTTTCAAAAATATTTTTGACTACCCTGGTTTCTGTCTTTCCCTAAAACTTTCAGAAACAGTTGTCCATTTTTATCAAAAGTCTTGCTGAGATTTTGACTGGAGTAGCATTAGATCCTTACATCGATGGGAAGCAGCGATATCTTAATAGTCTTTGTTCCTATATTCCGCGAACACAGCGCCCCTGACCTAGCTGGACTTCCTTCTCATGGAGGCTTGCATTGTACTCACCTGGCACACACTTGGGCAGAGCCGCACCCACACATTCCATGTTAGGAGGTGGTATTGCAGAGGAACTGCTTCTAGATTTTGACTCCCAAGTGTACGTTACTAACACACATAAATTCAGGTGATTTTTGTCTATCGATTGTACCTAGGATCTTGCTAAATCATTATTTCTAGGAGGATTTTGTTGCTGGATATGCCTCTGCAAGGGTTTTTCTTTCTTTTCGTTTGCTTAACTCTGCCTCAACCCCTGGCCAGGAAGCAGCTGTCATGCAGGTGGGGAAGGCTGAGCACAGCCCCTTGCTGCCGGCCCTTCTGAGCAGGGGTTTCCTCATCAGGTCTGGTGCTCCTTGTCTCTTTTTCTGGCTTGGTGGCAGAGTAATGCTTGCCCCTAAGACGAGTTGAGGGCCCGTTCTCCAATAACTGGCATTATTCCTTAAAATGTTGCGGGAGTCCCGTCCCGTATCCCTCTGCTGGTGTGGACTTGAAGACCGGCAGACCTGATCTTTCCAGGGCTCAGAATGACTACAAATTCAGTTTATTTACTACACGTGTAGGTATTCAGATCTTTCCTCCTGAGTGCCGATTCTGTGTGTCTCTGCAGGAACTGGCTCAAGTATCAAAGGTTTTAAATTTATGTGCATAAAGTAGCGTTGATGTACGTTTCATTTCAAGTGCGGAATCCCGTTGACATCTGTGAGGTTAGCACTGATGCTCTCTTCTGTCCTGACATTTGTAATGTCTATCTTTTGTCTTTTCTTTCCTGTCTGGTGACACGTTTACGACTTCTATGGTTCATTTAAAAAACCAGTCCTTGGTTTCATTAAGATTTCTCTGTTTCATACTTTTCTGATTACCTGTCATATCTTTCTTCTGCTTGACGTAAGTTTAATTTTCTTCTCTTGCCCTTATTTTTTAAGGTGAAAGCTTAGATCGTGGACTCTCTCTGACATGCACACGTGGTGCCGTGACCCTCCTTTAAGGACACAGACTCTCTGACACGCACACGTGGTGCCGTGGCCCTCCTTTAAGGACACAGACTCTCTGACACACACACGTGGTGCCGTGGCCCTCCTTTTACGCCCCCCCCTCGGGTGTATCCCACACCTTCTGACTTGTTGTTGTCTGTTCATTCAACTTAACTCAATATATAGTTCATCTACCGTGACCCCTGAAAAGCCCCGTCAGGCAATGCAGAGACGACAGACATGAGATGGCTAGATTTTGAGAGCCACGTTCTCAAGGGTGGATCCATCCATCACATGGATTAATGATCTGAATGAACGACTGGGTGGACACAGTGGGCAGGTGGACATGGCCGAGGAAGTCGGCCACGGGCGGTGCCGTGGGAACTCCATCTTCTCCCTGCCCGCCTCGGCTTCCGGCCGCCCTGAGCTGAGCAGCTCTCCTTCTCCACGGCCTTCCCCAGGATGCTCCGCCTTGCCTGGAGTGGGGGGACCATGGATCGAGCCTCTGAATCTATGAGCCCAAATGAGCTCGTTCTTGTCAGGTGTGTGGATACGATTCCCTAAGTCATCCTGTGAATTCCTCTTGACCCATGAAAATGACGGCATCCCTCTACATTCCTGAGTGGTATTTCCACCGGGGACAGAATTCCTGGTTGCCAATCTTTTCTTTGGGCACTTTAAAGATGTCCTCACACTGTTCTCGAGAGGAGACAATTTTTAATGTGAAGTTTTCAGTGGTTCTTTTCTTTGTTCCTCCGTGTGGTGAGAGTGTCTGCCTGCCCTAGATCTCCCTCTGACCTTTAATGTTCAGCGTGTTGACTGTGATTTGTCTGTGGGTGTGTGTGCTGGTGGGGTCCTCTGAGGTTTTTGTATCTGTGTTTGAATGTCTTTCATCAATTTTGGAAAGTTCTTGGCTTTTCTCATTTCAAATATTTCTTTCTCCTCATTCTTCCCTCTTCTGGGATTTGTAGTTTACACTGACCTTATCTCTCAGATCTTGGATGCATTGAGATTTTATCTCTTTTTCAACTTTCTATCTTAGAATCTTACCTATTGAAATGACAACTGCATGACCTTTATCTTGTATGTCATGTAATGAGTCTCCCAGGCTCCCTCCTTGCCGTCAGGTGGTGGGGAGCTCCCCCGAGGTCACGCGGCCCCACTGCTGTCTTCTTACTGCAGCCCCCTAGTCGGGAGCGCTCAGTGGGAGAGCTCAGCCACATTGTGGTGGGCGTGGCACCTGAGCTGTCTTCTTCTGGGTCCTGCCGTGGCAAGCATGTGCGCGCGCCCCTCTTTCTCTGGAGGCCTCTCTCTTTCCTTCCTCATCAAGCAGATTTGGTTCTGCACTCCGTGTTCTGGTGGGTCAGGGTTAATGGGTTGATGTGGACTGGCCTTTCCGTATTATGAGGGGGCGACCCTCATGACTACTCACACACTCCAGGTGGAAGCTTGAGCCTCCTCCTGTGGCTTTATTTCATACCTGGAATAAATCGTTGAGAATTGGTATCAGAGAACTCCAGGGCCCTGTGAGCACAGAGGTGAGAGGATCGTGGTGTAAGGAGAGCTAGGGGCACTCTATTCTTGTATTTTACCTGTTACAGAAACGAAAACAGATGCTGCAGTGCTGCGTGACTCACATTCTTCACAGTGAAGAGTCACTGTGCTCCGTCTGCAGACCTGGAGGGTCACCTTGTCTTCAGACGATTTTTCTAAGCTCGGCTGTAAGCAAGCACTCGGCCTTGCTTGGTCCCCGGTGAGGACTGGGGAAGAGGTGAGTGGGTGGCTGGCACTGAGTGAGAACTCACTTCTTTTACCTCACAAATCTACAGGAAATTTTCTTAATAGCTTCCACACATCTGGAATATTTGCAATTGAAATTAGTTTTTAGTGCTTGCTGAGAAGGTACTTTATCATTTTGAAAAAAGAGTCATGCTGTTTACATCAAGAGGTATCTACATAAATCCACTTTCCCTTAGATTTCCCTTTACTCTTTCTTTTGACCAGCCCCTAATTTGCCACGTTATCCAGTGGCTGTGTGTGTGATGCTTACTAAAATTTAGGGGACTGTTCACATAGCTGTTTCTCTAAACTACAGGGTACACAAGAGTAGAAGCTGTAATGGATTTACCATGTGGCTTTGGCTTCTCCAGTACGTCTGCCACAAAGCAGACACTCAGTAAATGCACTGGGATGGGATGCACTTCATATGTCCACTTCACATGTCCACTTCATATGTCCACTTCATATGTCCACTTCACATGTCCACTTCACATGTCCACTTCACATGGCCACTTCACATGGCCACTTCATACGTCCACTTCACATGTCCACTTCATATGGCCACTTCACATGTCCACTTTATATGTCCACTTCATAGTCCACTTCACATGTCCACTTCATATGGCCACTTCATACGTCCACTTCACATGTCCACTTCATAGTCCACTTCACATGTCCACTTCATATGTCCACTTCACATGTCCACTTCATATGTCCACTTCACATGTCCACTTCACATGTCCACTTCATATGTCCACTTCACATGTCCACTTCACATGTCCACTTCATATGTCCACTTTATATGTCGTGAGGATGAAGCACAGATGCACTTCCTCTGAGATGCAGGATCTAGCATCCTCTCCAGGGGAATCTCACTTGCTGAGCTTCACAGGGGAAATAATGGACAGTGGCCTCTAGCTGGAGGCTGCCCTGAGTTCACCACAGGAAGCTCCAAGGTGGGGAGTTGCAGGGAGGAGCTCCCATGGTGACGCTGGGCCCTGCTCCCTTCCTTGAGCGGGGACCAGAGGTGTTCTCAGTGCTGCGTAGCATGCCAGGGAATGCGCTTACGTGCTCTGTCCTGCTGTCTATTTTGGTTGCTCTGTGGAGGCACCCAAAGCCTGTCCTCCCTGGAACAGCCTGGCATCCCTCCATGCTCGGCAGGCCTGCCAGGTGGCCAGGGCCCTGGTATGAGGACAAGCCTGCCCCACACTCTGCTCTCCGCTGTGCAGGGGGTGCTGCAGGCCACTAGGGGTGGGTTCAGTGCTTTCCCATCCAAAATGCTTCGCTGGGTCTCCAGTGTGGAGCTCCAGCCATGGACTGTTCCATGCACCTGGAGGCTGACCCTCTGAGGTTCTCAATGGGATTCCACATCTCACCTGAGTTTCTATAACATCATGATTTGGGCATTTTTAATTATTGAACAATTGGCCTGGAAATTCCATTTTTATGTGTCTGAACTCACCAGTGACATTTCTACACAGTCTACATGTTCAGGTGGCAGGTGAGAGGGAATCAGATTACTGGAGCAATTGATCAAGTGGATTGCAGGGAGGACCCACCAAGGTCTCAGTGAGAATGTGAGGCATTGCCTGGGGCCAACAGTGGTACATAGACTAATAGGTTGGTCATTGGCAAATAGCTTCAAAAAATGTTAATAAAGATCATTTCAACCACAGGCATTTCCCTTGTGGATCAAGATGTTATTATCATAAGTGACATCATGAGCATCTGCAGACAGTATTTTGCCTTTAATGGTCACCTTGTGCTTCTCTACTGAATTGATCTTAGTGGAAACACCTTCTTTCCTTGACTCATCTCCCTGTGTATAGAAATCAGCCAACTAATTAAGGACTGTGATTGTCCAAAGTCTGCGTCCTCTGAATTTGTCCCTGCCACAACTCAGTTCAGCAAATAAATACCCAAGGTGAAGGCTACTCAAGAGATGAGTCGCCAGGCCCCACAGGGAAAGGAGGATGGGCAACACCCACCCAAGAGAAGGGAGAGGATGTGGCCTGAGTCGGGAGCAGCCTGTGGGAAGGCGCCCACCCAGCCCCTGGGCTCCGCCTACCTATGGCACAGGTCTGAAGGTCTTGTGCACAGATGTGACGGTCTCAGGCTCAGAGACAGCTCTCTCTGCCAAGGGGAGTCACAAGACCCCCACGCACCTGTCTTGCCGGACCGCGTCCTGCTTCACGCGGCAGGGTTCACTGAACTGCGGGGTTGCACGTGTGAGCCCACGCACAGCTCTGGATGCTGGATCAGCCCTGCAGCTCGGCCTCGGCCTTGGGCCCTTTGTAAGGACATGCTGCTGTCTCTCCCAGGTCTCAGGATGCCCCTTGAGGAGGGTTCAGTAAGTGGTCTTGGAGATACAGAACCTGCAGACAGGGCTCCGGCCGTTTCACATCTGAGCTCCTTTTTAATTTGGCGCTCAGAATGGTTTTGGAAAGTGAGGCCCCGCGGTGTTACCTTAGTTTCAGTAAGCTGACATCTCGAGAGGGGAGCTGCCTGCCAAGGAGACCTTCACTCCCACCCAAGGACCTGGCCTCGCTCTTGCTGCAGGAGTGAAGAGGGCACTTGCCACACCCCATGTGGCCCTGCAGCTCTGACCTGGCTCTCCCTGCCTCTCCCCACTGTGACGCTCCCGCCTCTCTCTTGTGCCTCTCTGGTCGGGACTACAGGTGGCACTGATGCCTGCAGGGCTCAGGACTCTGTCAGGGGTCCTTGCCTCCTTTCTTTGAGACAGTTTGCCAAAGTTCAGAACAGATCCTGGTACCAGATGATGTACTTTTTAGGCTCTTTCGATGCAGTAGCCTGTCAAGACTTGGCTTCGATACATTTTGTAGAATTAAATTAAATCGAATTAAACTGGGTAAAGGTCAGACTTGACACTTAGACAGGAGTTCAGATTCAGAAGTGCCAGCCAGCCTGAACGCTGTATCTGAGACCAGCTGGCCCAGCCTTTGCTGGTTTGAAGCGTGCTCTAATGTAATCTTGCATATGTTTTCAAAACTCAGCGGCACAGCTAAGGTTGTGCTGCCGTGGTCCTCACCCTGCTCGCCAGTGCCAGTCCCTCTCTGCACCGCCCTGACTCTGTTCCATGTGTTTCCTGGTCCAAATGAACCCACGCTCGCCTGCATGTAAACTCGGTGGGTTTTGTGTCAGACCAAATCCTGTAACACCAACAGTAAAAGAAGAGAGAGGGGGGATTGGGAGGGTCAGAGAAAGACACCGGGCAGGAGAGGAGCCTTCTGATGTGAGTGGCCCTCTCGTATCCAATTCCGTCTCCCTCCTCCAGCCCAATTCAGGGTGAGGCTGTGTTGCAGATGGATCTGGAAAGCTCCCCACGTCTCCTGTGTGGAAGCCTGGTCCCCAGTGCAGCAGGGTCCAGCCGTAGGGCTCTGGGGAAGTTGTCGGACCATGAGTGCCCTGACCTGATGGATGGATTAGTCCATTGACAAACCCTAATTAAATGGACCATGAGGAGGAGGTGGAGACGTAGGATGTGGGCCTAGCTGGAAGAAGCTGGTCACTAGGGGCTTCCCAGGGGGACGACGAGTCTTGTCCCCAGGCCTTTCCTCAGTCCATCTCTGCTTGGCAGCCACTGAAGGGTGAACCTAAGCATGAACGTTTCAGAGCCCATGGACAATTCTGCTGCCACTCCGCCTTCCACCACCTCTGAGGAAGACTCTTGTGGACCCCACAGTAAGGCACCCTGTCTGAAGGCCAAAGCACTGGGACGGCTTAGGAGTCTCCTCTCCAGTCCAGCCTGCGCCCTGCACACAGAACCCAGAGCACCGCAGGCCCAGCTGGCCCCCTTTCCCCAGCCAGCATCCGGGGCTGCCGGGCGGGGCCCCTCTGTCCACCTGCAGGTGTGTCTGAGTTGCAGGACCCGTGGGAACCAGAGACTGGAGCCTTGGTCCCAGCCACTAGGCCTGCCCTCACCTGGCAGCGGTGTGCTCAGGCGGCTTGCATGTGGGCCTAAGTGGAAATGACCCACCTCTGTCCAGTTCACCTTGGCCCTCGGGGCTGGCAGTGGTTCGCCGAAGCCACCTTCCCTTTGGGGCCCGCTGCCTGGACCTTCTAGTCCTAAGCTCACCTCGTCACAGACAGCCACACCAATGACGGTGCAGCAGCCCTGGGCCTCAGCCACCTGCAGGGATGGCGGGTTCAGTGTCACCTCCTGGCGCTGGCTCTTCTCTGCGTCTCCCCACTCTGCCCTGCCCTGTGGGAGCTGCGTGGCCAGCACGTATGTCTGCCTGCCCCACGAGGATCCATGGACGTGCCAGGGGCAGGGTGTGACAGGAGGCTCCTGTAGGAGTGAGAGCTGAGGGCAGGGCTTTGACCAAGGACCCCCTCGGCCTCTCCTGCACAAGTCTGGTTGTTGCCTGCTGCCTCTTTAAAGCCATCCTGGAGAGTCAAAAGGGAGCCCCAAAGCTCTCCAGCACCGCTGGTCAGAGTGGCCCAGAGCAAGACGTGCAGCAGTGAAGATGGGTCCCGGGGCCCCGTGACAGCCCTGTGCAGGCCTGGTGTCCAGATGGAGGCCGGCCTTCCTCCACACCATGCAATGTCCCTGAGTGGAAGGACTTCAGCACAGCGAATGCAGCTTGGGTGGGGGCCCTAAAGTGAGGGCCAGTGCTCCACGGGTAGGATTTCTGACTTGGCCATGGAATGGCAGACAGCAGGGGCAGTTTGGACAGCCGAGGACAGAAGGGCATGAGTTCTGGAACAAGCAAGAGACTTTCTAAGAGAGGAGAGACAGGCATGGGTTCCCCAGGGCAGCAGGGTCACCGTGGCTGAGAACAGACAGCCGGGAGGGAGGGAGGCAGCAAGGATGGGCCGGAGGAGCCAGCCTGAAGGGAAAACCGACGTCCATCTGCTCAGTCTTCTTCGTTGATCAGACAGCTCATGTGAAAGCAAGCTAAAGGTCAAGAACAAGGGTATGAGTCTCACGTAACTACCACACTCTGGGACTCCCTCTCATGCCTCATTCGGATCCCCCCAAGCTGGACACGGCAGCCTGTCTTGGACTTGGACCTGAGGCACCTCAGGACAAGGAATCTGCGAGGCTTCAAGCTGGTGATCTACGTCGGCACCAAGAGAAGCCTGGTGGCCTTGTGTGCGGGGGGATCTCTTACCTCCTAATGCTCAGGATGTTCTGCTCCGCCAACCCTCCTGCGTGAGCTCCTCCTTGCTTCTTGCTCTGAACGAAGCCGGGGCACGCGGTCCTTTCCAAGCCCTCGTTGCACACTTACCGTTCTCTCTGAGAAAGTCCCAGTGTAGACCCCTGGATCACAGGGGGGCAGGCTCCCTTCTATATGGAACACCAGAAATGCTTTCAAAGCAGCTGCACCGTTTACAGCCCTGCAAAGATGGGTGACGCTGCAGATGCGCAGGAGGGTCTGCCTGCCTGGAGGCAGCCTGGTCCTTGTGCAGGCCCTGCAGCATGCTGTCCCCGCAGAGCTGCAAGCGAGAGAGAGCTGTGATCGTGAAGTCTCCTCCAAACTTAAGCTGCTGCAACATACCCAACTACCCTTCCTCCAACCCGAGTTCCTCAAGAAAGCTCTATCTAAGCTTTGGGAATTTGTGCGAAAGTCTACGACTTATCTCAGATTAACTTTTGAATATGTTGTGAGGTTGAGTTTTTAAAAATATGGACATCCAGTTATTCCAATAACGGACATTCCATTATTCTAGTGAATTATCAAAAAATCGAATGTGTAACATTTCTGGGCTAATTCCTGGGCTATCTATTTTACTACATTAATTTGTTTTCCAGCCTTTATGCTAGTATCATATTATCACTTTCATTTTGACTTTGCAGAAAAACTGAGATCGCCTAGTGCTTATGCCACAATTTTGTTCTTTTTAAAACATGTTCACATAAACGGTATGCTAACTTTTGTATTTTTTTTTGCATCCATATTATCACTTAGTTGAAGATTTTTGCAATGTCTCATTTTATTCTTTGGTACATGAGTTATTTAGAAGTTTTTTCTTAATTTCCAAATACGTGAGGGACTTTACAGTTATTTTGACTTATTGGCATCTAGCTGGACTCCACAGGGTTCAGGAATTGTTCTCTGTGATCTCAGACCCTCAGCTGAAGAGAACCACCTTTCAGTATAGTGTGCAGTCTACTCTGAGGAGGGTCCATGTGCGCTTGAAGCACTGTCCTCTCTGCAGTGGGGTGGCAGGTGCTGTCACACACACGCATTGTGGCTACAGTTTGAGCCACGTTCTGTGTCAGCCTGAAGAAGGACTTGGGTGTTCCTGTAGGTTTGAGTTTCTTTCATTGAAATTGTCTTTATTCTTCTTCATTCTTAAAAAATATTCCCATTACGTAGAATTCTTAATTGATGGGTTTGCTTTTTGCATTAAAGATGTTATCAGTTATCTCTTCCTTCCATTATTTCTGATCAGAAGTTAGCAGTTAATTGATTTATTGCTCCCCTTAATGCAAGTTTTGTCTTTATCTTGATACTTTCAAGATTTATTCCTTATCTTCTTTCTTGATGATGGATGCGATGCCCCAAGGTATGGTCTTTCTCTTTCATTTGTATGTTGTTGGGGGTCATTGTGTATCTTGAACCAATAAATGTGAACCTTGAATGAAATTCTGGAAATACTCAGGCATTATTTCATGAAATATTTTTCCTGTCATATCCTCTCTCCTCTCCTTCTGGGACTCTAGTAACATGTGTTAGAAGAGTATTTGACGGTGGGTCCTTGACTCTCTCCTCTCTGCACCTGCACACATATTCATTCGCAGTGTTCCTCACATTGTGAATTTCTATACATCTAGTCTAAAATTATTAACTTAACCTTTCCCAATCACCTTTAGGTAGTGTCTTAAAAAGAAAAAAAAAAACAGTATTGTGTTCTGAGTTCCAGATTTTCAATTTAGTTCTATTTTAGTGTATTTATTTCTCCACTGATATTTAAAATTTTTTGAATGTATTACAATACTATTTTTTTACTTTATCAAAATATATTTATTAACTTCTTAAGAATCCATTTCTGTTAATTTCAATATTTCTATCATTTTATAGTCAGCCTGCTATTTGTTTTTTCTCTTGAGACTTGCTCCTAATTGTGTGTGTGTGTGTGTTAATTTTGAATTATGTCCTGGAGTTTGTGAATATTCAGTTGTCAAAACTATGGATTCTGTTATTTTTCTCCAATGAATGTTTACGTTCTTCTTCAACAAGTTCTTAACTTGGTAATACATAAACTAAACTTCTAATTGTTTCTTAGATGTTATTTCAAAGTCACTTCCAATGTTCTTTCTACAGCTAAGATTTTTAGGATCTGTTCCACATATGTATTGTTTAAAGACTGTCAAGCAGAATTGATTATCCTGTCTCTGCTCTTTATTTCTGAAGACTCCACCACCATACCCCTCTTCAGTAGCCACAGCTTAGTCCTCTGGTGCCCAAGCAAGCAATCCTTCAGATACTTTCCATTGCTCTCTCCAATACCTGTACCATTTTGATTGTGCCGGTCTCAATGTTCACAGCAGTGACAAGGGGTAACTTTAACCAATCATCCCCCTCCACGTATGCTTCCAGAAGATTCCTGTTTCTGTTCAGTGTTTTCAGACAGCTTTTTTATTATATTCAAAGCCCATGGTATTATCTGGGAATAAATTTGTTCATTATCGTCTTGGTCAGCTTTTTTGCTGCTGTGACCAAAAGACCTGAAAAGATCAGTTTTAGAAGAGGAACAGTTTATTTGGCTCTCACACATTCAGAGGTCTCAGTCTGTAGACAGCTGACTCCATTGCTCTGGGCCCAAGGTGTGGCAGAATGTCATAGCAGAGAGGTGTAAAGGAAGAAAGCAGCTCAGGACATGACAACAGGAAGCAGAGAGAGCTCAACTCAACAGGGAGAAAATGTACACTCAGAGGCACACCCCCAGTGACCCATGTCCTCTAGCCACATCCTACCTGCCTACGATTACCACCCAGCTAATTCAGTCCAGTGGATTGATGCACTGATTAGGTTACGGCTCTCATAACCCAGTCATCTCACCTCTAAACTATTTTCATTGTCTTACACCTGAGTTTTGGGGGAACATCACATATCCAAACTATAATAATTATTCTCTTACTCAGTCAACATAAACAGTACACACTTTCCCTTCACATTATGAAGTATTTTCTTCTAGTGAAGCGTATTGGCATTATAATATATACAGATACACACACATATATTTTACTTTGCATATGCAATTGTTCATACTGTATAGTTTCTTGTAAAATGTAGAATCCTTATAGCTATAGAGATCTATTTATCATTTCCAAATCCCTCATTTCCTATTATTCATGGATATTAAATCTACATACCATATAATTCCCAGAAATCAATGTTTAATAAAATATTGTAAAAATCTAATAATTGAACACAAAAAAGCCTTTTATATTTATACAGCTATTTTATTTTTATTCTTATTATTTCTTGTTAGTCTAAAAATGAACGTCCATTTTCTTTCCTTATAAATCATATCACACAAAAAATTTTCCCTTACTATCTAAAATGTCCTTATTGCCTATTTGTTCTTAAATAGTTTTCCTGCTGGATATAGAAATCTAAGTGGACAGGTTACTTGGTTGGTTTGTTTTTAGTTTCAATGACAGCACTTTAAAAATGTTGTACCTCTCTCTTCCACAGTCTTCTGGACTTCATAATTTCTGACGTGAAGTCAGCAAACATGCACATCATGCTTACTCACATCAAATATGCTATTTTCCTTTGGCTTCTTTCAAACTTTTCTCTCTATATATGCCTTTGTTCATATATATATCTATGATATTATTAAGCCAGAGGGTTTTTTTTTAAATGTACTTTCCTTAGGATTTGCAATTATCTTAAATCTGTGACTCTTTCATCAAAATGGTAAGTTTTCTACAAGTATTTTCCCACAGTATTTTTCTGCTTTGTCCTTTGTCTCTTTTTCTTCTGGGACTACAGTTAAATGTTAAATATGACATTTTATAGGCCCCCGAGGTTCTGTTCTTCTCCCCTCGACCCATAGTCTCTTTCTCCTTCAGATGGATTAATATCTGTTCTCCCATTATTTTAACTGACTTGTACTTATTTCATCATCATTCTGTTTATAAATCCTTACAGAGAATTTTTATTTTAGAAATTCTATTTTTTTAATTTGTAGATTTCCATTCAGGTCTTAAAATAGTTTGTATTTCTTTTCTCATACTTTCTGTCTTACAATTAACTTTTTACATACTTTTCTTTGCATTATTGGACATAGTTGCAATATATACTTTAAAAGTCTTGTTTCCTGTTTTAAATTATGCATGATCTCATAGTTGGTCTCAGTTACTTGTGTTTTCACTTGAGGCTGGGTCATTCCTTCCTAGCTCTGTACCCTAAGTAACTTTGAATTGCATCCCAACCATGTGAACATTTTGTTGCATAGACTCTGGTTTATATCTCTTCAAAAATGTTGAGTTTTTTGTTTTAGCATGTTGATAAATTGGTCGCACTCAAGTTCAAATTTTGTATTTTGAATATCCATTCTAGTCTGAGTTCAGATCCTTTGCCTTTGGTTGGGTTGCTTTGAATCTCTTTCTTACATGCAGAAGAGTTGTGCATAGAATCTGGGAGAATTTACTCTCTGCATCTTTTTTCTGAACTTACTGCTCATTTTTTAGTGCTTAGCCTGTGCCCTTGTCCTCGTTCTCCAGATCACAAGAACTCCTGGTTGTCAGCCGCTGTGTCCTAGTTGCCCCCATAGCACCACCCCTGGCTGCCCACCAGGATGAAGCCGGGAGAACAGAGCCATCAGCCCACAGGAGCGCCTCTTCCCAACAGTCTGTTTGTGTTCTCTCCCTGGAATCATCAAATCGATGTTTTATACATGATTTTCAAGAGTTCACAGGAGGTTTTCTATGTGAAATCAGGGCCTGCAAGAGTCTACACAGCTGTGCTGAGAAGGTACCCAGTCCTGTTTCCACCGATGAGGAAATGTCTGCCTGTTCAGGCGAAGCAACTTGCTCAAGCTGCTGATGATAGAGAACCTGGACCCACAGTTTCTGACCCCAGAGCCCATGAGCCCTTTGAATTGTGCTGAACTGTGCACTCTCTCCTCCACCCTGCTGCAGGAATGAGTGCTCAATTCCATGATGGGGCTTTTCATGGTGGGTCAGAGGTAGGGGTCAGCCTTTATAAGGAGCCAAACGAAACCAGTGTCCTGGGGGGTGGGGGAGGAGGAAGTCAAGGTGCTCCTTGGCTCCTGCTTCCCCTCTCCTTCCTCCCGTACTCAGAGCTACACACGATGCTATGCTGCACCAGCCTTTCTTGGACCTGGGTCTGTGGGTTGGCGGCCAGGGCCGTCCCTGTGTACTGAGCTGCAAGATGCAAATCCATCTATCAGGAGTTGCATTGCCCATGAGCGTTTCCCTGGGAAGAGCAGGAGGACTGGAGCAGACTCAGAGAGGAGTGTTCTGATGGAGCTGGAGTCCCCAGCCACACTATCGTCTCTGATAACCGGTGATACTTCTGAAACTGTGTTTCCTTTAGCCCCACTTTTCTCCTTAAAATGCATTCCTCTTTTGGCTTGCATTGGGTTGCTCTGGATTTGATCATAACCAGAACTTTGGACTGAGACACAATGACTTCACTGGGTTTTGTTCTTGTTAGCTCTGGTGCCAGGACAGTTAAACACAACACTCTAGTTACTGCAGAGTGCCTGGCGGGTGGGAGGCCCTCAGTGCGGCTGTGTGCTCCTGAACAGAATTGAACTGAGGATGCATGGGTTCCCTTCGTCCCCTCCTGGCCCTGCATGTAACATGCAATCTCCAAGTTGGTAAGGATGTTGACCCCACAGAACTCTTCTTCATTGGTCTATCCCAGCTCCTGGAACAGGGTCTGACATGTAATCATCTTCCTTTAAATTTGTTAATAAATGAATAATTAATATAGATCCAGAAAAATGACAAGTTAACAATAAATTGGGGGCTTTAGAGAAATGAAGCTCTAGAAGTTAGGAGATCTTCAGAATCATAAATACATGTGTATTTCCAGTGGCTTCTAGCAGGGTCTTTCCAACACAGCACGAGAGACTCAGTGAATTGAGCTGTGGTGTGGAGCACTAGAGAGCCAAGCAGAGCCGGGCTGCAGAGGAACCTCAGCCTCCAAGTGCCCCCCAGAATCACAAGCAGCACCCTACATTCCAGGGCACAATGGTCACTGCATGAAGGTACGCTCATGAGGGTTCTGTGCACCCCAATCTTGCACCAAAGACTCTCTGGTAAAGAATGACTTTTAAGTAACACTGGCACAATTTTGTTAAAAACAAAACAAAACAAAACAAAACAAAAAAAACTTCACAATAATGGTCACACCCCACAGTTTAGGAAAAAAAAATTGGCACAAAATCTGCAACAACGGTTCAGTGAGGTACAGTAAATGGCATGTTCTCATTTTTAAATGAATCGTATAATAAGAATGGAAGGAAGATATCAACACGATCGTCATGACATTTATGGTGGTGAGCTTATAAACCGGTTTCTTTGTATTTTCTAAGATTTCCATATTAAGTTGTATTGGTTTTATAATCAGCAAAATTGGATACCTTGGAATCTAGTCAGGCTCCTCAATGCAGATGGGGTCTGCATTGCTGGTGAGATCCTGCCGGTGCCCGTATATCCACTACTTAGTGTAACTGGCCCCTGACAGGGCTCCCGGCAGAGCAAAGGCGTGATCCGCAGCTCCTACTGTTCCCGAGTGTGCATCCTCCGGCCATGGCTGATTCCGCCTGCCACACAGCTGCCTGCCCGGGGAGGAGAGAGGCAGCCAGCCCATGGTCTGGGCACAGTGCTGCTCACTGCACGGGTCAAGCTGAGCTGAGAGTTTCCAGATCAACAGGAGAACAGTAGGAAGCTTTCAGAAGAGGGCCGGAGAGCCAGTGTCCACCCATTGAAAGCACCTCAGCCCTGGCAGGTGGGTATGGGGCCCGGGGTAGCCTGCTCTGCGGGTGAGGCAGGACAGGGGCAGGTGGGCTTACCCACTATGAACTATGAGCCACGTGTGAACCCCCAGGGAGTTCAGAGCAAGACAACCTCTCTCGTGAAATCCAGAGACTGTTGAAGACAGTGCTGGGTCTCGGGGCAGGCTGTGGGCCTGCTGTCACTGAGCTGAGGTGTGGACTGTGGGTCAGAGGGGTCTCAGCTCAGGAGGGCTCACCTGCTGTCCAGGATGCCCAGATGCTCCTGGAAGATCACTCATTGCACACACGGCGACATGAGAAGACCGAGGCAAACCTGGAAGCACACACTGGGGTCTGGCTCACACGGAGCGTCTCTCAGGGTTTATTTTCACGACATGTGAATCCTTGATCATGAATCATGTGTTCTCGGTGGGTGAGGCATGGTCTCCACCTCTGCCTGAACTTCTTTCCAGCTAGCAGGAAGCCGACCTCAGCACCACTTGCTCAGGGCTCCTCCGGGTCCCTCCGTGGCAGGAGTGACAGCAGCAGGGGTCAGAGATGCCCTGTGTGGGGTCCACAGAGCAGCTTGAGAATGCCAGGCCCGGGCAGCCGAGGGGCTCTGCTCTCTCTCCACTCAACCTGCTCCCTGTTCCTTCTTGGAGGAGAAGACAAGCTTCAGCTGCACCGTTTCCCAACCTCACCTCAGTGCTGACCTTTGGGGACTCGCTGCTAGCCGAGGGGTAATGACACGAGCCTCGAATGTGCCTCGCACTGTTTAGAGCTCGCCGGGGCAGATCCCTCCTGAGTCGAGGACCCGCCACTCCGGCGGCACCCCTGCTCTAAGGTCTCACATGGGGGAGGTCCCCGTCCTGCTCTGGAGCTCCTGGTGGGGTCTCAGTGCTGTCTCCCTCCAGTGTGGAAAGCTGAGGCTCCCGAGAGACGTCCCGGGCCTGCCCGCAGCTGTGCCATTCACTCAGGGGACAGACTGGGATGTAGGTGGCTGTCAGGGTGGCCTGCCGCACAGCTGAAAACCTTGTCCCTGACGCGCTTCCCTGAACCTTCCAAGGCATTGGACCTCAGGGCCGAACCACGGCTGTCTTGATGTTAGATGGCCAGCGGTGTGCTCGGGGAAGTTCCTTCCTGTGCCTTGACCTGCAGGCACAGAGCAGGGGCCTGGATCCTGTGAGGAAAGCTCATCCGGTGCAGGAGAACCCTCTGAGGTAGAGGGCCCCGCGGGGCTCGAGGGCCTTAGGTGTGTCCTACGTGAGGTGCACGGCGTCCTGGAGTGCAGCTCTCAGGCTGTGGAGGTCCAGGGGCCGGCCTTGGGAAGGTGCCATGTTTTGGCTAGTGAGACTTCTGGAGACTGGAGCTGAACACTGGCTGGAACAATGCAGACACCCTGCCACCCTGCCACCCCTGTTCAGCTCCATCCAGAGCTGAGCTGAGGGGCCTCAGGTCTGCAGGCCCCGGCTTTACCAAATCCCTGGCACGCCTCCGGCTTTCCGACTCTCCGCTCCCCCCTGCCAAGTGATGGGAGAAGGTGGGTAGGGGAGGTGAGAGTCCTTCCAACGTTAAGACTCTCTTGCTGTATGTGTGGGCTCCCTTTCCCTGTCCCGTGCCCCTGGAAGTCTGGACCTGGAGTGCTGCGCACAGTGGGGCCACTAGGTGGCAGACAGGCTGGCAGAAGGAGCCCGGCCCGGCACACCTTCACCAGGCCTGAGCAGCATTCGGAAGCAGCACGCGGGCCTGCTGTGTGCAGGGGCTCGAGCTGTGCCCAGGAACAGCACTGAGGAGCCTGGAGCCGCAGGTGCCTCCTCAACAGCTGGCCGCACAGGGGCGCGGCTCCTCCTGCTGCCTCTTCAGAGCGGGGGCCGCCCACTGGGCCTGCCCCGGGCACCCTCCCCGGCCTCTGTCCTGAGCACCCTCCTGCCCTCCTGATGAAGTGGTCTGACCCCTGACAAGAGTCCCCACCCCCTCTCTTCACGCCCTGTTGGTCCAGTCGCACATGATGGATGGCAGGACGCCGTCCGCGGGGCTGTGGTACCTGCTCTGTAATGACTCTGCTATCCTGCCACCAGAGGCAAAGTGGCCATCTCTCAATTGTGGCAGAGCATTTGGACTTCTGGTTTTCAAGTGTGGAAGCCAGTGATTTATGGGCCACAGGAAGCACAAATGGCCCTCCCCTCCCCTGACAGGGTGGACTCCCCACATGCCCAGCCTGCGCCTCTGCAGGGTGACGGAGCACGGCCGGAGAGCACACGTCCTTTGTCCACAGGAGCACAGGGGCTGCACCTGCCCTCTGAGTGGACCTGGGCTGGCCATCCAACCAGGCACCAGGCTGGGAGTCAGGAGCTGGTCTTGGCCTGTCAGGCCCCCGTGTGCCCCAGGCAGCAGTGTGGAGGGGGACGGAACTGCGCACTGGGTTCGAGGAGCAGCTGTGCAGCTGACCTGGCTACTGGCCTACACTGGAGGAGGCTGCCTTCCCGAGGCCCTCTGCCAGCACCGCAGGGACCCAGGGCTCTTTGGACCTCCTGAGCTACTTGCTTCACCTGCACAGGCCCTGTCCAACTGAGGCCCAGAGAGGGGTGTGGGGAGGAAGGTGACCAATTGTCCCTGTTTGTCCAGGGATGAGGGGTTTCCTGAGACACATACTTCAATGCTGAATAGTCTCAAGGTACATGGCTCACCCAGTACTCCAGCCAGGATGGTACCAAAGTGGGAGGAGTTCGTGGCCAGCTTTCCTTCACCATAACACAATACCTGAGGTAATGAGCTTAAACAAAAAGGTTTATTTGGGCTCAGTGTTGGAAGCTCCAGCCCAGGGTTGCCTGGCCCTGCTGCTTTGAGCCAAGCAGCTGAGGAAGAAGGCGGGACAGAGTCCCAAGCCCTCGAGCAGTGACCCTTGACCTAAAGAGCTGCCCAGGGCCACCTCTTAACAGAGCCTCAGGGGACCAAGGTCCAAAGGAGGTGCTCAGTGTTTGGAGGTTGGAATCTGGGATGGAGGGAAGGGTAGCAGGAAGTCCCAGGGTGCAGTGGAGCCTCCTCTGGGGTCGGCCTGGTAAAAAGCTCTTTCCTAAAGAGGTTGTCACCGTCCCTGCAGCCCTGTCAGAACTGTGGGGCCCTCTGCCCAGGCAGAAATGGTGAGCCAGCCAGGACCATGACTGCTGCCACAGATCACACTGCCCCCAAGACCACTAGTGCCACGGGATCTGGTCTTACCAGGGAGCAGTGCCGATGGCCGTGCACCTTGTGTCCACCAACACAGCCTGGCCGTTGTCCAGTGCCTGGACTCTATCACTAAACTGCTTCTGTTGCTCCGGCTCTCCAAGGAGATGAGAGCCATTTGCATCTCTTTGAGTAGCACTTTCTTGTGGAGGAAAAAAGATGACTTGGGTTTTCACCGCGGTCACCAAGGTTAGTGAATGAGGTCCTTCCGGGCCTCAGGGAAGGGGGCTCCAGGTGTGTGGCACCTCCCACTCCTGGGCTGTCTCCACACCACCTCTGCCAACCAGCTCTGCACATGGCCGTGACGTCTGTGTGCCTGGGTCTCCCTCTCTGTGTAACAAGGATGGTGAGAGCACGCTATTCTATAGAGTTGTGCGCGGGACGAATCTGTTTGTGTGTGTGGCACACCTGACCGTGCCTGGGAACTGTGGGCGGGGTCACTGCAGTGTGACAATGTTGAAGGCTGAGCTCTCCAGGCCGTGACAAGGGACCCTCTACACTCATGATTCTCCATCCGGGGTGCACATGAGAGTCACCTGGGAGAGTCTAAAATCCTGTCGCCCACATGAACTCCTGGCAAAGGAAGCCAGATGTCTGGGGGCAGGACCTGAAATCTGCAGTTAAAACCTGGGCTTGTGGCTGCTGTGCACAGAGAGCCCTGAGGCCAGTGCTCTGGGCTCCACCTGGAGCAGCAGTGCTGGAGGCACCTCCTGGCCACACGTCCAGCAGCTCGTGAGGGTGCTTGATTCCCTGAACCCGGGCCCCTTTCCGGATTCCTGCGACATCTGGAAGCCTCTGAGCAGGCCTCCACGGTTTGCCTGAGGCTGTAAGTTTCCTGATACTAGGGTGTGCCTGGGGCCATTCACACGCAAGCCTCCAACGCAGGGAGCACATCAGCATGGGAAGGAGGCAGGAGGGGAGGCCCACTGGCTGGGTTCCGCCATCCCTCTCCAGGGCTCTGAGGGGTGCGGGCCGGGGCGCTGTGAAGGAGGGTGCTCTGCACAGCCCCGTGTCCCAGCCGCCTCCCACTCTGTGGGGCTTGCCCTCCCACTCTGCCCCCTGCCAGTCAAGCACATGTTTTGCAGCTGCATTGCCAAGGCCTCTCTTCCTGGCTGGTGGCACTGGGCAGGGCAGCCCTCGGGAAGTGGCGTGCTGCTCCTGCCTGAGCTTCCCGGGAAGTGGCCTCAGCGGGCCCAGCCCAGCCTGGCACACTTTGCACACTCAGGAGAGCAGGTGTGAACGTGGAGTCGGAGGGAGAAGAGGCAGAGATGGAGAAGTCCCGAAGCAGCAGCCCCGCGTGCCTGCTCTGCAGCAGCCCGGCAACCAAGGCATTAGCAGCCAAGGGGCTTTCCTGGTGCCGGGAGCTAATGGATTTATGTTGTTTGTGGTTATCTGGATTTCAGATTGACACCATAAATATTCAGACTCTGAGCTCGGCTGGAAGCAGCCGCCCCTGACTTCTCCGTGACCTAGCTGGGAACTCTAAATCAGACGTCTCCTTGACTTCCCAGGGAATGACTCGCTCCAAGCCCAGGAGATAGCATCTCCTCTGCACTTAGCTGCCTCCGAGGCCCCGCTCCGTCGGCCACTCTGTAGCTGCAGCCCCTTTGGAGAGCCAGGTCCAGTTAAGTGGACGCAGCACAAGCTCTCCCTGCTGGAGAGGTATGGCCTGGCCTGCCTTCCTCACACGCCCCAGGAGTCATGGCCCCTGGCCACCCTGGACCTCCATCGGGCCTACAGTGTTCTCAGGCTTCTTGTTTGTCTGTCTCTGAGAGGTGGACTTATGAGATGCTCCTCAGGAGGACTTTCTCTCCTCAGGCACTGAGCTCCTCTAGGCCGGTGGTCAAGGAGGTCCCTTCCTGAGAGGGGGCTAGCTCCTCTCTCTGACTCCAGGCAGAGCTGATAAGGAGACCCTGGTGCCAGGAGAAGGGGCGCATGGTCCTCCTGGGGACTGAGGGCCTTCTGCTGGCAACAGGCTTCCTTTTGCCCTGTGACAAATTGTGCCGAGAGTTTGACAACACCAAATCCATCACAGGCCCCGGCCAGCTCTGTCCCTCTGTCAGCATAACAGATGCGGCGGCAGCTCAATGTCAATAAAGGTTATGTCCTGCTCCAAGAGGAAGGGCCAAGACGCCACTTAAGTAATTGCTGGGGAATCAAGCTGTCCTCCAGGCGGGCGCTGCGTTGGGCCGCTCCACGTGGGCTCCCTCTCTGACTGGGCAGGATCCTGGGGAGGGGCTTGGGCTGAGCTGCAGGAGGGGCCAGGCGGGACAACCGCAGCCCCCCACCCCGCTTTGGAGACCCGAAGGTGCTCCTTCCCCGCGGGACTCAGACCACGTTGTGCACCTCCACGTTGCCGGGGTGGTCGCAGGTGCGGGGGCCGAGCGGCAGGTGTTCGGGAGCCCCCTGCCCGCTGGGCCGTGGGTACCTGTGCGTGGAACTCCGCATCTCACAGGGAGCGTGGTACTTTTCCGTATTGTTTAGGGTCTCTGAATGTCTTCTGCTGCTAAAGAAGGGAGAGTCCAGAAAATAAAAGGAACAGAGAGCAGAGAACTGAGAGAAAGCAAGAGCTGAGCGAGCCCCGAGACGGCAGCGGCGGGTCCAGGAGAAGGAAGGTGGGCGGGAGTGGACCACCCCGTCGGGCAGCGCACCGGGGACGTGGCCGGGCCCTCCCACGCGTCCTGCGCGACGAGGCGCTCTGCACTGTCACCCATCCCGACGCAGCAGGACCCTGTTGCATCTTGGGAATGCTCCCTGAGGGCCCTGTGAGCGGACTGGGAGATGGAAAGGGCAGGTAAAAGTGCTGAGCCAGACCCTGAGGTGTGCGAGGGTCCGGCCAGGGACCAGTGGCAAAGAGGGAAAGATGCCATGAGATGCCCGGGGGCGTGCGCAGGGCCCACATCTACAAGCCTGCGTGGCGGGGTGGGTGGCCCGCGCTCTGCTGAGGGCTCTGGACAACTGACCCTCCCTGCTGGCTTGTGTGGCTGGAGATCCACCACCAGGGGTGCATGGGGCATGGTGGGTGGAAGCAGTTTGGGGCAGGTTCTGGTCCATAAGAGCAGCACTGTCTTCCCAACTGGTTTCCAAATATCTGCCTCAGTTGCCGGCTACGGACGTCAGTAGAAAGAGCAGCACTTCTGGAGGGGTGAGCACCCAGTCTCCAGGCCAGCGTCCCAGAGTGCCTGGGACCAGGAGGCGGTCAGTCTGCTCCGTTGGACCACACACAGCTCCCAGCTCCGGGCTCTCGTCCCCTCAGGCTGCAGCTTGCCACACAGAGAACAGTGCCCTTCAAAGACCAGTGGAACTCTCTGGAGCAGAAGTCGTGGGCACCGATCCTCCGCACGGGAGTGGGCTGGCAGCTCACCAGTGTGAGCAGACGCTGGCCTGTGGGGACATCCTCCCGTGGACTCTGCCTACTAAATCAGCCGGGACTCTTCAGTGCGCGAGGTGAACACCAGTCAAACAAGCTGCGAGGAAAGTGAAATGCTTCGGTTCTGTGATCAAACAACAGGGAGCACAGAGGCGCGTCTGGCCTCAGGGACCGGCTGTGGACATGCCTATCTCTGCCTTCCACTGGCTTCTGCAGGAGGTGGAGAGCTGGTCCAGTCGGGGCCTGCGATTGACCACCTCCGCCAGAACCTAGGTTTGAAGAAGAGAATGACATTTCTCTCCCCAAACGGGCGTTGTTCTCTGAAGACAGAAGGCACGCCCCCCAGACAGGGCCAGGGACTCGCCACTCGCCTGCTGTGCCCCTTCACAGCGTGGCTCTGTGCATCTCAGAGTTCTCCAGGAGGCCAGCGAGGATCTCAACACCCAGGAGGTCGGCAGGTCCGCCCCGGCTGTGCCCCTGGGTCATGCCCACTCCCTGTGCTCCCCAGCTGCGCGTGACAGCTGAGCCCCTGGCACAGGCCTGTGCTGATGGCTGACGCGTGAGTCCCCTCACCCAGAGGTGAGTGCCACCTCCTCCCTGTTGGCAGTGCCTGCCCCTGGCTCAGAGCTCAGCATGCTGAGCCAGTGGCGTCTCACCTCCTGCCAGAAGAGAAAGACATTCCTGGTCAGAAGCTCTGCTCCCACGTCACAGAAGCATCAAGTCCTTCAAACCACAATGTGAAAAAAGAAGGGAAAATGAAAGCCTTCCATTGCACCTCACGTGAGTGACGCCACGCGAAGACCAGGCGCCCCCGGGCTCCCCCCACCCGTGTTGGCCCTCCAGAGGCGTCTCCTGATTGACTGAGAAGCTAGACCTGGAAAGAGGAGGAGCAGGTGGTGCGGCCACACACTGTGCAGATGTGCCCCACACCACTGATGGGGACAGAGGTGTCAACCAGCCACCCCCGGGGCCGATCCACTTGGAGACCCCAGCAGGAAGAGTGGGCACTGAGCCTTCTGCTCTTGCTTTCTTCCTGACGACCAGAACACAGGTGTGGACCTGAGGACCACGCTCAGGGTGCTGTGGGTGTCTGTGGAGCCCAAAGGCCAGGAGCAGGGCAGAGGGAACTCAGGGCAGCTCCTCATGCACAGAGGTGGAGAGGGCTTGCTGACCTGCTGCGGCCAGCGACTCAGAGCTGGCCTCCCATGCCAGTCCCTGCGCAGCCACAGGGAGAAGAGGGCCTCCTCTGTGGGATCGGAATCCCTCGCCCCTGCCCTCCTGCTCCCCAAGCCTTAGGATCCCGGACATTAATTGGGACTGAGGAATGGATGGCTTGCACCCCACCCAGGAGCCTGTCATCTGCAAGAGCAATGTTCAACAAGAGAGATCCAGCCATATGCACACGCCTAGCTTGGCTCCCAAAATAACTCCTGGTGTTGTCGGCTCCTCTCGCTCATCAAGCCACCATCTGGGTCTGTGTGTCTGCGCGGCGATGCCTCCCCCACAATCTGCCAGGCGCAGCCCCCCACGCCTGTGCACCCACAGAGCCAGGGTGCAGAAAGGGTTCAGATCCACCAAGAAGCCCACGTCCTGCCTCCGTGCCTCCGCACTGACCATTCCTCAGGGATTTTATGCCAGAGAGAAAGAGAGAAAGAAGAAAGCGAGAAAGAAGGAAGGGAGGGAGGCAGGGGGGGAGGAAGAAAGAAAGGGAGAGAGGGAGGCAAGCTGCCCCACAGCAGAGGCCAGACTCGCGAAGGCCTGGGTGGAGTGGCCCCGCTGTGTGAGCCAGGGAGAGGCACTGACATCTCGGGCTGCAAACGTCTTGGTATGAATGTCGCAGAAGCCCGAAGCTGGCCTGGTTCCTTTTACCTCAGGAGCTTATTTATTTCACATTTCTTTGGTTTAGAAATGACCTGGGCATTGAACTAATTAAAAAAAATAATTTAATATGTAGGAATAAATCCTGCCTGGCTGAGACCCTGTCAGCCGGCTTCAACCTGGAGTGCAACCTCAGTGCAGGGCAGTAAATCTCCCTAATGGGGTGTCCGGAGCCTCTCCCTCACAGGGCTGCCCGTAGCACCGTCCACCCTGCAGCCCCACACCAACTTCCTGAAGCCCTGAAACCCAGGGGCTTAGTGTGATGGGGCAGGAAAGGGGTGGGGGAGAGTTAGGCTGGGACTGACTGCGCATGGACAGGGAGAGGAAGCGGGTGGCCCAGGTTGGGAAGGGAGGCCAGATGAAGGAAGGTTAAAGCAGAGGCCACTCTGCCTTCCTTCTAGGAGCAGATGGACTCACATGGGAAGCAGCTCGCTGTCCTGGGTTCACTTTCCCCTAAAACAGGTCAAGGGAGTGAACACAGTCTCCTGCCAGCTGGAGACCCAGGGAGAGGTCTGTTCCTGGGCTGGTGTCTGCTACTCTAAACAAAGGATGTGAGCGGCAGGCTCCCGGCTGGGGGTGCCCATGGTCACAGGATGGACACTCTCCCTGGACGTTGCACCTGGTGATGGAGAACTCCACTGCCTGCTGCTCACTGGCACCCTGCTGAGCCCCCCTTAGGAGACACACGGCCCGTCTCTGTCTCTGAAGGGGTCGCAGGAAGGATTTGCAGTGAAGCTGTATGAAAGAGCTCTGAGACCCTAAATTCCTACTTGCTAATGTTGGAAATGTTCCACTAGAGACCCAACTTCTCCTCTGCTGAAGTCTTCATCCACGTTAAAGAAAGGGCCAGGAGAGGAACCCAGTCATTTGTTGGTGAATTAATTTTAAAGTGTTTTCTGACTTAGGCATAAGGTATTGAGGTTGGGGGAAGAACATGGGGCTATTGAGTATCCAAAGGAGAAGAAAGGGAAATCATCCCAGAGCAGGCGAAGCTGGAGAGATTTAGCTTGCTTCACGGTTGTCCTCGGCACAGCCTTCTTCAGAACTTGTGCTATGCTGCGGTCCCTGCCAGTCCCATGACAACCCCTGCTTTGCATGGCTCTTTCCCATGGGGCCCAGCTCGCAGCTTATAGAAAGAACAGCACTGTCACTGTGCTGAATGGAGGGGAGGGGCAGCCCCACTTGTTGAGATCTAAACAAATCCTGTCCACATACTGGAGTTGGACTATGATCCTGAGATCTTGGTGCTGTGCCAGGGTCATGGAGTGAGGGGGTGCTCACTCCTGCAGATGTGCGGGGTCTCCCTCCGACCAGTCATTGTGTGACAGCAAATATCCAATTTCCGTGGAAGTCACTGGGATGAAATAGGTTTCTAAACCCACAACATCATTCACTGAAGTGTCATTTCTCCTTGGAAATTTCCAGTTCAAAGGAAAATGATGTATGGTCCTAGGGTAGAAAAAGAAGAATCAGATGCTAGCCCCACCTCTGGACACAGCAGTAGAGACCCCTGAAGGGCCTGCTCACTGTCAAGTGGTCAAGCTCACGGGCAGCAATGGGCTCAGCCTGTGTGGGGAGGGATCTAAGATTGAGGGCTCAGTGAGTCCTGCCAGGGCACTGTGCAGGTGACTGGCTTAGACCATCGCCCGAGATCACCAGCAAAGAGACCAATGCTGGAGTTTTGTTTCCCCATCAGAGCCCTCAGTGGACAGGCAGGGATGGCAGTTCCCTCAGTCCACTCCACACGAAGAATGCCAAAGAGTGGTCCCGGGAGGAGATCAGCAGCTGATCACTTAGAAGTGGCCTGAGGAGGAGACGGGGACCTGCCAGGAGCAATGCTTCAAGTGCATACCACTAACAAGATGCCTTCTTGAGGACAGAATTTTAAGTCCCTGAGGATGTATCAGGGAAGGCATCACGTCCACAGGAGGAGAAACACCAAAGGGAGGAGTATAAGATGGGACAGACCACTCCTTTGCTGACACGTGTTGACACAGCATTAGTTATTTCACTCTTGATGGGTGCGAGGTACTGAGTCAGGAGCTGCAGTGGAACAAACAGGTTGGCATGAGCCACCCACCCTGTGGCCGCCTGCATCAGGTTGGGTAGACTTACCCCAGACAATACCCCACATTAAAGATGCTAAATAACATTTCTTGATATGCTAGCAAATGACTTAAACAGCACTGCTAGACAAGAGCAGCTTTGCTGTTGGAGGATCTGAATTTCACAAGCAACTATTGCTTTAGATTTCAGACAGAAGGACAGATTCCCTTAGGCTGGGGCTGGCAGGAAGAGGGAAAGGAAAACTGTCCTTCCACTATCTCTTCTTAGGATGGGAAGTGATGTGGGTAAGTGGAGGGGAGAAACATATCTCAACTATCAAAGAAATGGAAAGAAACTCCACATTCACCCGCTGCCTCCTGCAGACGAGGCCTGTGCTGGATGCTCTATAACCTTGATCCCATGGCACAGACATTCTGTGAGACCCAGCTCATAAAAAAAATGGAGACTCACAGTGGTGAGTGGCTTTGCCTAGGACAGCTGCCAGAAATAAAAACGTGGAATTTCATACCCAGCCATGCTGCATGAATAGAGATAAGATTTTTAAAAACTAAACAAAATATATGGTCATTTTTAGTCATTGGATGATAGGCAATGCAGGCTTACCATCCCTGAGTACCAGAAAAAAGAAAAAGAAGCCCTGTGCTGCCCCAGCCCACTGCCTGGAGTCTGCAGCCACAGCGGGAGGGAGAAGACACAGCTCCTAGAGTTCTGACTTCATTGGAGAGACAGAGGCTGGCATTGGGGCAGGTGGTGGAATTTTTGAAAGAGAGCACCAAAGAAGAAGGAATTTGTAGAGACCTTTGAGTTGTTGATCGAGTGGTCATCTGAGGTCATATGAGGAAAACAATATAACTTGTGCTGGGGCAAAGAACAGCTAGAAAACAGTATGCTGATTTTTCTAGAGTCCAAAGAGAGCCAAGAGTAGTTTGTATTTTCAAGAACTACAGGTGGAAAGACCTTGTAAGTCATAGGTCGTCTGCAGCAGGTCACGATGATGATGCCTTGTTAGTGAATTAGTTGGCTCTAGACTAAAGAATGCCTTAGGTCTGCCCCAACAAAGTAGCAGAGAAAGACTCAAAAGAGTCAACTTGATAACGGGTAGTTTAACCGTTTTCTAGAATATAGTCTAAAATTAGAAGAACAACAACAGCTTTCAGCTCTAGCAACACAGAAATAAAGATGGCTGATGTCCAAAGAAGCATTACCAAGAAAGCACCTAAGCAGAAAAAAATGGGAGACAATCAAAGGAAGTCGGCTCAGAAAAGAGAAAGGTAATGAATTAATTGCAAAAGAATGTAAGACAGGTTCTCTAAATATGCTTTGTGAAGAAAGAAAATTTGATATAACATGATAAAAAGAAAATGGGAATGTATACAAATAGCCTAGATGAAAACTCCAGGAATAAACCTGATAGTTCAAGATACACTGGACACAAAGAAGTCATGACACCGCAGGCTTTGACACACTGCAGAGGGAATGTCCACAGACATGAAATGGTGACTACCTAAAATGAAGTCTAGAGGAAAAGAACAAAGCAGTGAGCACAGCCCAGTGAGTGTGCCACAGCCTGTGACAGGTGTAGTCAAAATCATGGGAGAGGAGAAAAGGAGACAGAAAAGATCTGTAAATATTTGAAAGGCAAAAATTTCACAAATTTGATGAAAACTGAAAACTCACATATCCCAAACCTTGATAAATGACAAATAGTATTAAGTTTTGAAATTCATACCAAACAAGTGATTAAAAACTTAGGATAAAGAGAAAAATAAAATGATAATTTAAGTATTAAGTGATATTAAAAACAGACATAGTAAAAGATCCATGTGTACAGAGTGTTTCACAGAAACAGTGATGAGGTGACAGCCTACCTCTCACTAGACATTATGCCAGCCAAAAGACAATGGAGCCCAATTGTAAGGAATCGTGGGAGAACAGACTTCAACCTAGAATTCTGTATTAAATAGTAATATTTTCCAACGAGGAAAGTAAAATATATACATTGTAAGACAAGTAAAAATGAGAGAATCCCTCTGCAACAAATATGCACCCCAAGAAAGAAAGTCTTCAGGCAAAAGGAAAATCGTATCATCTGGATCCACATCTGTGGACCGAATGAGCAGCCCTAGGCACGCGAATGTGTCTATCACAGAGGGCGTCTCAGCTCACTCTACTCACTGGGAAGGGCAATGGTTGAGGAAAAACAACAATGGATGGGGTGTTTGAAACTGATCCTAGGGCACTCTAAAAAGCAAGCAATGGGAGAGGTGCATTAAAAGACCCGACTGGGATGTTCTTACGCTGAGTGAAAATGCTGAGATAAAATCGGAAGGTAAAGTTAAAGGGGATCTGGCAACACAGAACAACCACAGTCAAAATGAAATTAGGGTGTCTAGTAAGTCGACACTGGCAGGAACGCTCCTAGAATATGTCCAGTTCTTCTAAACAAGAAGAAACAGAGCAGTGGCCACACCTATGATCCCAGGGATTTAGGAGGCGGAGGCAGGAGAATCATAAGTTCAAAGCCAGCCTCAGAACTTAGTGAGGCCCTAAGCAACTTAGACCCTGTCTTAAAATAAAAAATTAAAAGGACTGGAGGTGCAGGCTTATTCTCTCTAAGAACCCCTGGGTTCAATCCTCACTACCAAAAAAACAGAAAAAATAAATAAATAAAAAGAAACAGAAGAAAGGAGGAACAAATAGCATATTGGAAAAGCTCAACCCACATACCAAACAAGGATTTAAACCAACTGCATTGATAAGTGCATCAATGGCCCATGCACTCTGATGAAAAACAAAATTAAAAAAAAAAAGATCTAAACAAATCCTGTGTACATGACAGTGAATCTGAACACATAAAGACAAACAGATTTAAAGTAAGTTTGGAAAATATAAATCATGGAAATGCTCATCAATAGAAATCTGGAGGGGCGGGGTTGTAGCTCAGGGGAAGAGCGCTTGCCTACCATGTGTGAGGCACTGGGTTCAATCCTCAGCACCACATACACGTGTGTAATTAAAATAAAGGTATTGTGTCCATCTACAACTAAAAATATTCTTTAAAAAATAGAAAGCTGGAGTTGCATAGTAATATCAGATAAAGTAGACTTCATAACAAGGAATGGTGCCAGGGATTAAAAAAAAAGCATTTCATATTAATAAGAGGATCAGCATGTCAAGGGGATGCACAACCAGAAACGTTTGCATAATAACAGAGTTTTACAATGCACAGAGTGTTCTGGTTGAGAAGAGAAATAGACAAGCCCACAGTTATGTAATTGAGACTGCATTACTCTCGGTATTTGACAGAAAAGATAGAAGGTATTCATATGTATATTCTAAAATATGCTCCTACCTCCTCATAGGATACCATTCTTGACACATTCATGATGCCAGGTTACTTGACCTAATTGACATTCAGAGGGTACGACACCCAACAACAGGTGCAGGCTTATTCTTACTCTCCAAACGCACATGGACACTTGTCGAGATGTCCTGATGCTGGTGATAGCAATTCTCAGAGCTGTGAAGCATTTTCATCATACAAAACGTGTCCCTGGCAACAGAATCAAAATAAATACTGGGAAATTTTCTAGTTATATAAATCAAACAATACAATTTAAAAATAAGATATGAAAGCAAGTAACCACAAAGACAATTAGAATGTATCTTTTTAAAATATTTATCTGCTTACTGAGGTTAATGGACACCAAATTGACAGGTGCTCAAAGTACAAATGGATGCATTTGCCATAAACAGACACTGGTGGATCCTAGCCACACGATGCACCTGTCCACTGCTCCCCAGTGGTTTTGCATGTGCCTTTTTAGTCTCATTGCAAAACAATGGGCTGCTTCTCACGAAGTCCAGCAGGTGTAGACTCGCTGTCACCCGCGGTGCTCCTGATGTACTTCCAGACGCAGTTGTTCTCCCAGATGCCCCAGAGGCCGCGTCTACCGCTGCTCCAGGAGCTGTGTCTGCAATCGCCACGTTTTCCATTTAGCCTGAAAACCATTTCCCGGTGCACCACTCTTGTCACCTGCAGTCACTGGGAAGTCTCATGCCCAGAAACGCCTGGTTCCCTTGTGCTTAATGGTTCCTAGTAGCTCCTTCCTCTGTCTACTCCGCACAGTAGGAGGCAGTGTGTGAGACTGTGAGAGCCAACCCTGAGCGCAGCAGGAGGAAACAGTGGCCAAGTTAAGATCAGCAGCTGACCTACTGCTAGCACAACTGGTCCCTAAGCCAAGGGTCCAGTGTGTGGCTGGGCATGAGCCTGCAGCATAACCACCTGGGGGCATGAAGGGCGCTCAGGACACCTGCGTTTGGGTGAGTCCTTCAGAGCCACTCCTGTCCTTGGCTCGGTGGCCATGGCCTCTCAAAGGGTGTGAAGAAGCAGTTCTCTGTTTCCTTAGTCCAAGAGAGAGGGCTCCCCTTCAAGGGCACCGCGCCCTCTGGGTCGGTTCTGTGACCAGCATTCACAGCCTGGCCATCCTGCAGACACCATGAACAGTCCAAAGCTGTCACAGGATCCCCAGAACTTTGACCCAGAAACAAGATACCGGGATGGGGACTCTGTCCCCAGCAGCCTGCGGCCTGATGGCAGTGACAATATGGGAGGAGGTTTGTGCAGACACATCTGCTAGTGGCTCGTGTCCTTGGACGGTGACCCAGGCACATGTGGGGTTTCTAGTCCTCACGTGGCCAACACCGAGGACCTGTTTTTTTGCAGAGAATCCTATAATGACACCGGGAGTGCGTGTTTTTGCCAAGAACTTTGTGATTTGTTGAAAAGATAGAATTTTAGAACTGATGGGAAAAGGAGGAGGAAAGGGGATGACCCCCTGCAGCCCTGCTGCCTTCTGAGGCGCGCAGGGCAGGCCAGACCTTGTGGCCCGAGTAGCTTCTGCACACCTCCTTGTTTACGTAGGTCACCTCTTCAGCACAGTGTGTCCTTGAGTGCTGGTGGTCTTCTCCCCTTCCACCTGGCTAACTCCTGGACCGCCCTCAAGACCCTGCTTAAGGCAGGCAGGCAATTCTCTGTCCTCTGCCCGTCCTTCTGTGGCCCTCAGGACGACTCCTTCCCCTGCCATGGATACCAGCGCACCCTTGGTGGTTGTACACTCCGCCACAGGGTAACCAGGCTCGATGGTGCCTCCCTCATTACCAGACTCTGAGCTCACAGGCACAGGGACAGAGAGCAGTGCTGTGCACCTTACAGTCACACGACTGTCACCAGTGTGTGAGCTGACAGTTCTCAGCAACGCAGACTTGGGGAAAACCGGCAGGGTCAGGGGCACGTAACAGACCTCGGTGCCTCGCGGTTTGCAGAGGAGGACATACCTGCCCAGGTTCAGGGCCTCCGGTGGGAAGACGGGGCTTAGCTGTGCTCAGCCCCAGAACCTCAGGCCCCTGCCCATGGCAGACCGCGTCCACAGGAGTCCAGGGTCATTCCAAAGAGCTGCCAGCCAGTCGCAGCTGTGCTGACCAGCTCTGGCAGGCTGTGGCGCTGCTCGTCCTGAGGATCTGGCCATGGCCCTTGGCTCCTCACACCCAGAGTCCCAATCTCCCCAAGGGAGAGTGACCGTGCTGTCCTCCTCAGCACTTCCACCAGGGAGGTCACAGCTGGGCTTTAGGTACAAATTTAGGCCACAGAGGACTGTGGCCTCTGTTGTGGTTTGGATCTGAGGTGTCCCCTAAGCTTCCATCCATGCAGGATGTTCAGAGGTGGACACCCGGACTCTGAGAGCCATGACCTGGCCAGTCCACCCTGGCTGGAATGGACTGCCTGGGTGGATCACAGTCCGGTGGTCATGGCTGGAGGACTGGGTGTCTGCGTGTGCCCCCCCACTTCCTGGCTCTGTGTGAGTCGAGCTGCTCTCTTCCTCCATGCCCTTCCGCCATCACGTGCCACCTGCCCCGGGCCCAGAGCAACGAGCCGGTCCTCTGTGGACGGCGACCCTGCAACCGTGAGCCCCACGTGAATTCCTCCCCCTCCAGGTCGTCCTCATCCTCCTCTGGCCCCAGCGCTGCCAGGCTGACCGAAAGCCCTTCTTCGCTGGACGTCACCTCCTGCCTTTCCCACGTGTACGGTGCTGCTGAGCGGCTCCTCCCGACCCTTCGGTCAGCTGGCGGTGTCCAGCCCTCCTCTGCTCCTTTCCTCTTGGTCCCATCTTCATCAGTCCAGAGCTGGCCCTGTGACATCACTACACCGTCCCTGCTGGGAGGGACCTCGGCCTTCTGTCTGCGTCCTTCACTTCTCTTTCTTCCCTGCTCACGGGCAGCCGGTCATCCTTCACCTCCTACCTTCTCTTCCCGCCTCACCAGCAAGACGGACTTCGTGTCGCATGGAGCTGAACAAAATCTGAAAGTACGGGCACCCCTTAAGGCGTGAAGCGTTTCAAGACAGGGGCAGCAGGGCTCCCACTCAGGCCTGGGGCCTCCGACACACGCACTGCTGGGGACCCTCTCGCCCCCTGGACGCAGGCCCTGTGAGGAGCAGGTGCTCTCCTGGCCTCTGCCGCGTCCAGCAGCCAGCTCACTGGGTGGACGACCGCAGTGGTGTCCACGGGGTGTGGCCCCAGCACCTGCACCCACAGGCTCTCCTTTCCAACTCAGCCCTGCGGGGGGGCCTGGCGTCCCCAGTCCTGCTACACGTGGCTGAGGCTGGGAGGGGGCGATGTGGCTGGGTCGGACTGCTGACAGGAGGGCGCTCGGAGACCTGGGGTCCGCTCTGCTGCCCTCTGGCCTGGGCGGGCGGAGCAGGGCTGGGGCCCTCCTGCAGTCCCGCAGCCCCAACCCCAGGGACATGTGGCTGGGAGTAGCTTCTGCTCTTGTCTTGATGCTTTTCTTGGCAGCAGCAGCAGCAGCAATGATAAGAGCTTCCCACACAGGAAGACTGTGCGCGCTCAGCTCGGGCCCTTCCAGGCCGCACAGGCTGAACGGGGGGCACGGAGGAAATTCTGTGGACCTCAAGAGGACACTTTCCCCGGGAGGCTGGCTGATGGTGCCTCTATGCTTCCCAACAGGCACCTCAAACGCTGGGCGCATCAGAGCACACTGGTCCTGGGGACGTTCTTGTTTACCTTTGGGCCCCGAAGGTGGCAGAACTCGCTCTGAAGTGGCTGCAGCATGTGGCCCAGGAGGGGGAGTCCCAGGAGGATCACAAGAACCCCGCTGCAGAGGAGGCGCTCAGGGGCCGGGTGCTGAGGGCCAGTGCGGAGGGGCCAGGTGGCCGGCAGGCGCTGCTCTGTTCCGCTGGCCAGGTGGAGCTGGGTTGAATCCTAACCTTCCTCAGGACCTTTTGGTTAACTGTCTTACACCCATCGTGTGTAGAACACAGCTCCAAGGCATGATAATAGTTTGTTTTCCTTTGACGATTCTATGGCCAAGTAAGCCTGTCGCGCAGGGCTTCTGGGGAGCGCTCCGGGCTCTCTGCTGTCCTGGCACAGTGCTGCCCACACCAGACCAGGACCAAGGCGACTGCCTGTGCAGGTGCTGGGCTCCTGCAATCCCACTTGACCTCTGGGTCTAGGCACCCAGCATCCAGGAGCCTCCAGGGCCCGCCTGAGGAATCCGCAGTGTGATCCTGCAGACCGGCCCTGGAGGTGGGGGAAGCACTCTGGGGCCCTCAGGCTGGGGAGGCTGAGCCCACCCTGGGGCCCCTTCAGCCCAAGTCCCAGCCTCTGCCCGGAGCTGCCAGCCGGTGCCTGGATGCTACCGCCCACCGTGTTGCTCCATGTGACCCTGCTTCCTGGGCCGGCCCCCTGGGATCTCCCCAGCCTTTGCAGTGGAATCCAGGCAGAGCCGCTGAATGTTGAGATCATAGCATCACTAATATCACATCCCAAGCTCTGTATTTTAATATCATATATGAAGTTCTGTCTAAAGGCCAAGATTAATTTAATATGTGAAACAATAGATACCTCAAATTAAAACAAAATGTTGTAATACAAATGACTTTTATTTGGATTTGAATGCTACACACAAAGGCTATAAGTGAATTAGTTTTATTGATCTATATTCATAGAATTATTTAAATGTACCCTCTGGTACTGAGAGCCAGGGGTTTCTGATGCTTGCCATTAATGCATTTTTCATTAGTGGCTAGTGCTGGGAAGCCCAAATTTCATTTGGCTGCAAAAGATTAATTTTCTCTTGACAACCATGGCCAGATTAAAAAAAATAATAAGGGAGTTGAAACAGTGACCTCCAGGACAGTTCTCAGAACTGCAGATTAGAGGACCAGGAAAACACAGAGAAACTGTCTTGGGCAGTTTTCCCCCTGGGACACATCATGGGGGAGGGAACACATTTTTCAAGATAAGTAAACCCATGTCTGTAGTTCCTGGCTCTTGCTCAATACGTGCCTGTTCCACAACAGCTCGTAGCTGACAACTGACCCTTTTTCAATCTCAGACCTGTACCCAGGACGGGGTGAGCCATTGACCTCAAGGTGCTCGACACGGCAGACCCAGAGCTTCCCCGGAGTCTGCTCTCAGTGACCCCTCACGGGAGCCAGACAATAACAGCAGCAACACGATCATGCCTAATTAAAGCCACTGGAGGTGATTCTGCCTGGGACGTGCTGGGAATGAAGTCGGAGGCTGAGGCCACGCACCCCTCCCGGCCTCTGCGCTCCCTCCTGCCTGGGCAGCCTCCAGGTTCTCTGCCAACCACCTCCTCGCGAACCCCAGGACCACTAGCCTGTTGATTACAGCAGCAGAATAATACTGAGGGGGATTGTGAAGACAAAATGGGGAATGTTTTTACAAGAACACAGAGCAAGCAGTCACTTTCACGGTGTGATTTGTGAGCCATTAAATGACTCCTGGCTTAGAAGGTCTCTCTCACACACTTGCCCCAGCGCCAGAAAACTCCTGCCTTCAGGGTCAGTCCTTAGACATAAACGTCCTGCGTGTTTAGACATTTAGGGTACAAGTTCGTGGGGGGTGACTGTTAGCCACCATGAACATGCCGCAGTGGGTGGCAGTGGGTCTCACAGGCTGCGTTCAGAAGCACAACTTGCACCTTGGGGTAGGTAGAAAAACACCCTGACGTGCTCATCCTACTCCCCAGACGCGACCACTGCACGGCAGAGGGGGGTCAGGATCCAGACAGCACTGGGACGGATAGGGAGGTCACCTGCGTCACCTGGAGGCTAGCTGTGATCACCAGAGCCCATGAGGGTGGAGGAGAGCAGAAGAGAGACAGAGAGGGTGGGGGGGATGCAGCCCAGGCTGTTACAGGAGGGACCCGGGCGAGCTGGGGGGGCAAGGCCCAGACCTGCCCTGACTCTCTGGAGGGCCCTACCAGAACCCAGGTCTTGGCCCCATGCAGCCCACTTTGGATTTCCAAACTCAGAACCATGAGATGAAACATTCATGACACTTGAAAGCGATAAATTCGTGGTAATTTGTTACAGGTACAATGTCACTCACACACAGAGGGATGGGAAGATGTGGATTTTGAGATGGATAATCAAGTAAAGACCAGATGGTCAGGGGAAGGGGAAAACAGGGTCCTGGTGAGCACACGCCGTGGCCTGGGAGGGAGAGGAACAAGGCAGTGCTGGGCAGTGCAGGTTCCTGGGCATTGACGCCGCAGGAGGGGGCACACCCAGGAGGCAGAAGGCCCTGTGTACGGGTGGAGCACCCAGACTGCAAATATTGAAGAATTCTGGATTTTGGAATTAGAGATGCTCAATGGTAAAGTCTATGCCAATATTCCAAAATCAAAAACAAAAGGAGATCTGAAAAGTGGAACACTTCTGGCTCCCCGTGTAGTTGGTGAGTTACTCAACCCCTGTGGGTTTTCTGTTGCTGCACGACACCCTGCCCACACGCTGCTGACTGGCAGCAAGGTGCACAGGGTCTGTCTCTCAGGGTCTGGGAAGAGCCTGGCTGGACCCTCTGCCGAGCTCTCACAAAGCCTCAAGACTGCCCAGCTCACCTGCAGCCTCAATTGAGGAGGACCCGCAACCTGTCCGCTCTGGTGGTTAGCAGGACTGATTTCCTTCACGACTCTCTGACTAAAGGTCCAAACTTTTTACTGGCTACTTCCTGGAGACGACACTCAGACTGCAGAGGTGAACCTGAAGTTCCAGGGCACTTGACCTTCTCCAGATGAGGGTCTACTTCATCAAACACAAGGAGGGTCCAGCTACCTTGCCAGGACTCAGACTGCTACTCTTTAGGACAGGCCTTGGTGCCTCACTCTGCAGGAGAGAGGTTCCCAGAGGAGTGGACACCAGGAAGTCACTGCCTCAGACTCTCCAGGAGCGGGGTTCCACAGTGGAGTGGACCAGAGAAAGTCAGGTGCCTCCTCTTAGGTAGGAGGGGGGTTCCACAGAGGTGTGGACACAGGAGGACAGCTGTCTCCTCCTAAGTAGGAGGGGTTCCACAGAGGTGTGGACACCAGGAAGTCACTGTCACCTTGTATGTAACTTCCACCGAGGTGAGGACATCAGGAAGTCCGGTGCCTCCTTTTATATAGCAGAGGGACTCTACACAGGTTAAACACCAGGAAATCAAGTCCTTTGCCTCTCCAGGAAGGGGTTCCTCAGAGTTGAGGACACCAGCAAGTCGGGTGCCTCTTCCTCTCTAGGAGAGAGGTTCCCCCGAGTTAAGGACACCAGAAGGGAGAACCACAGAGTGTTACCTTAAGGTCTCTTTGCTACTGGCACCATCCTCAAACTTGATCTGTGTCACAGTCTTGCCTGGATCTTGCATCTCTCAATGGAAGCGTTACCACCACCGAGGGCAGTGATTCTCCCATGGTCCACCTGACAGCCCTGTGTAGGCTCCTGGGTCTTGAGGAAGACAGCTCCTTGACTGGTTTCATGTACCCCTGGTACAGGAGGAGTGGTGGCCTCTCTTCCCATCCCTCCCCGATGCCCTCCTTCCCGACTGCCTTCCTTTAGCTGTGATTCCTCATGGATTCCTAGGTCTCCTACCTGTTCCCTGTGGTCAATAGTTTTCTAGATTAAATATAAAAACAAGTGTCATAAAATCAATTGCCTGGGGAAGCTTCTTTCTTTAATTAAAAAAAAAATATTTTTCTCTATTGGTGCATCATCAGCTGGGCTCGGTGGTGCACCCCTTAATCCCAGTGGCTAGGGAGGCTGAAACAGGAGGATGGTGAGTTCAAAGCCAGCCTCAGCAAAAGTGACGCACTAAGCGACTTAGTGAGACCCTGTCTCTAAATAAAAAACAAAATAGGGCTGGGGTTGTGGCTCAGTGGCCAGGTGTCCCTGAGTTCAATCCCTGGTACCCCCACCCGCCAAAAGAATCTATTACAATTGTGCCTACTAGTGGGATTCCTTGTTACCTGTTCATACATGGTGACCATTTAACAGTAGAAGTTGGTCAGCTTTATCCCTAGGATTTCTTCTCTCCCCCCTGGTTTCTTTCCTTTACTGATCTTCCTTCTATTTTCACGAGAATCCCCCCACCTGTTTTTTCCCATTTTTCCTCTCTAGCTTCCACACGTGAGAGAAAACACAGGACTACTGACTTTCTGTGTCTGGCTTGTTTCACTTAACACAATGTTTCACATTCCATCCATTTTCCTGCAAATGTCATGACTTCCTTATGCCTGAAGGTGACATCTGCCCCCATAGACACAGAAACACACACACACACACACACACACACACCCCACATTGCCTTGTCCATTGCACCTTGCTGGGCAGGTAGGTGGTTCCCTGGTGGGGTCATTGTGAATTTTGCTGCTGTAAACATGGGTGTGCCTGTATTACTGCAGTAGGATGCCTTAAATTCTTTAGGATAAATACCAAGGAGCAGGACAGCTGTGTTGTGTAGTGGTTCCATGCCTGGTCTTTTGAGAAACTTCCATACTGATTTCAGTAAGAGTTGTGTTAGTTCACAGTTTCACCAACAGTGTAAAGTGTTTTTCTTCTCCATGTCTTCTTCAGCATTTAGTATTATTTGTATTCTTGATGCAATTCTCACAGGTGAAAGGTGAGATATCAGTGTAATCTTGATTTGCATTTCTCTGATTGCTAAAATTATTGAGCTTTGTAAAATATATTTGTTGGCCATTGAAAATTGTATGTTTAGTCCATTTTCCCATGTATTGATTGGATTGTTTCTTTGTGGAGTGATAAGATTTTTCAGTTCTTTATGTATTCTGGATGCTAATCCTCCATTGGAGGAGTGGCTGGCCTATTCTGTAGGCTCTCTTCATATTCTTGATTGTTTCCTTTCCTTTGCAGAAGCTTTTTAATTTGATGCCATCCCACTTTTTAAGTCTTGGTTTTATTTCCTGAACTTTAGGTGTCCTATTGAGGAAGTCCTTGCCTGTACCCATAAGCTGCAGGATTAATCCTATATTTTCTTCAAACAGTTGCATAGCTTCTAGTCTAATTCCTAGGTCTTTGATCCATTTTGAGGTGAGTCTGGTGCAGGGTGAAAGATAGGGACCTGGTTTCATTCTTGTACCTAGTGACAACCAATTTTCCCAGCACAATTTGTTAAAAAGTCTCTGTTCTCCAATGCGCATTGTTGACGCCTTTGTCAAAGATCAGATGACGCTATCTGTGGGCGTGTCTCCTGTTCCTTTGGCCTTTGTGTCTGTCTTCATGTCGGCACTGGGCTGCGTTACTGGGACCTGCAGTGTGACCTGGGGACTGGTGCTGTGGCAGAGTCTGGGGAGGAGGTGGTGGCTGGCCAACCTGGCAGGCTGAAGGGCAGGGGCTCATCTCACAGGGGCAGTGGCTTGAGGCCTGGTCTCGGGGCTGGGATGGGGAGAGATGGGCCCCGTTTTTCTGGAGCTTTCGATGTTTCCACGGAGCTGAAACTCCGTGGACTTCTGTCATCATGAGGTCGTCCAAGGCAAGGACAGGGGACCAGATTCAGTGGAGGAATCTTGGGCCAGATTAAAAAAAAATCTGAGTGTGAGACAGTGAGACACCCAACAGGGAGCGTTTGCAGTCCCTCACCTGGAGGGGACTTTGGCAGCTGGTGGCAACTTCACTGGAAGACATTCCAGTGGATGAGCTGGTTCTCCAGGTCCGTGGGTGGCCTGGCTGTCTCCACAGGACTCAAGGCTTGCCCAGGGGACCAGGTGCTCTGCAGCTTCCCCACAGGGCTTGTTACTGAGGTGCCTTATGTCACTTCAGGTCAGGTGAGACTCGCCTTCACCTAAGAAACCAGGTGATGGCGGTGCCGGGAGGCGGGGCTCAGCTGGCAGAGTGTGCTGGCAGGTGGGCTGGTGCTGGTCCCCACACGGGGCGAGGACACTCGGTGCAGACTCCACGGCACCCTCCTCATCTTCAGAGTGGTGAGATTCACACAGCCTCAGTTAACCTGGACCATTTCAGGTGAGTCCCAGAAAGCCAGCAGGGAACCAGCCGCACCCGGACTGCAGTACAGAAAAACGTGCCAAGAGAAGTCCTGGGAAGTCCACGCGGGATTGACCTCGGGCGTCACGCTTTGTCCACTGCCTAGGGTGGATGGCCCAGGAAGGCATGCAGGTTCTGGGGCGGGCAGGAAAGGGCAGGAGATGGTGAGCGTCCAGGTGAGACAATACACGTTCAGAATCAGTAAAAAAAAAAAAAAGGTGCGCAGAGGTGTGCGCGCTGCTGTGCTCCTGACTTGAAGCTGAAGCCCAGGGAAGCCCCAGCTAGGAGTGGGTACGGCACCGTCCTCCACCTCGCTTGAATTCCTCTGATTCCACTGGACCACGCTTGCTCCTGGGCGGGAGCAGTGGAACCCACTAACAGTGCAGGGGACATTCTTTGGAGTGTGGGCAAGGTGGGGGCCGTGTCTTGGCCACTTCTCCCCCAGCCTGGGTCGCTGATTGGAGATCCAGAGCCCAGGCAGACACCGTGAGCCTGTCTGATCTGATGGCAGCCCCTGGCGCAGAAGCCAAGATGATTTCATGGGTTGCTCATCCCCAGCTTCCACGGCCTTCAGCACGTCCCTGGCAATCACTGATCACTTTACAGAAGTCCTGTCTGCTTCCCAGGAGCCACCAGCACACCTGACCTGCCAGGGCAGGTGTGCCCCAGGAGACGGGAAGGGAGGCCGGTGGTGCAGCCTCAACTTCCCGTCTCCTGGGGCACACCTGTCCTGGTTCCTTCTCAGCCGTGTCCTGGTGAATGTGAAGACCCTGCCCTCGGCCTTGGGAGGCACTCCTGAGCCCCTGTGGGGGTGTCCACTCTCCCTGCTGGGCACACTGCCGACTCTGTGATCGGAGTGCGGATGTCCTCATATGGACAGTGCCGTTTGTATTTCTCTTTCTTTTGGCTACGAGCAGTTTGAGGGCTGTGTTTGGGTTGTCTGTAAGTCCCCAGTTTTGCAGTGGAATAGCGCAGTAGTTTGTTAAACATGTCTTCAAGAAATTGGAAAATAAATGAAGAGCTCGTTTGCTCTCATAGGTATGAAAATGCAGAGAAATGAACAGATTAGGATTTTAAAAACCTAGTTAAATAGTTAAGTTTTATTACACTAGAGGAAATTAAAAAGGGCACTGTGGGCTGGGGATGTGGCTCAAGCGGAAACGTGCTCGCCTGGCATGCGCGGGGCGCTGGGTTCGATCCTCAGCACCACATAAAATAAAGATGTTTTGTCCACTGAAAACTGAAAAATAAATATTAAAAAATTCTCTCTCTCTCTCTCTTTAAAAAAAAAAGGGTACTGTGCAGTGCTCAGTAGAGGTCACTGTGGGAGCTCCGTGGTGTGTGCTCAGCATGTACATGCACAGGTACCTGTGGGAGGCATATGAGGCATATGAAGCATGTACACAGGGTATAGAAATATAAGGTCCATATAAAGTGTGTGTGTGTGTGTGTGTGTATATATATATGAAGTATATATATATAAAGTGTGTGTGTGTGTGTATATATGAAGTATATACAGTGTGTATATGTGTATATATATATATAAAAGCATTTCTATAGATTGTGTACCTCTAGGTGTACCTGAGCCCCGGGGGAGACGAGGAAGAGGAAGAGTGCGTTCATACAGATCACATTACAATAGCAAACTCATCAGCTAGGGTGTTTTGCTGTTTTCCAAGTCACATCTCAAAGCAAAATCTGCGTTCACACCCTCTCCCTCCTCTTCTCCACCTCCCAGGCTGCCCGGCGATTCCTCCTCAGGAAGCTGGGACCCACGGCAGCGCAGTCAGAAAACGGCAGCCACGGGGCACTCTATGAACATCAGCTTTCTTTTACAGCCATGACTTATGGTTTCACAAACCAGCTTTTTTCAGAGTGGCGTGTCTCCCCTGAGTACTTGGTGTGATCTATCTCATTTAAGCTGCGACAACCATCTGGGAGGGGCTACTGCAGCAGCATCACACACATCAAAGAAGGCGGCAGAGTGGAGTGAAGCCGGGAGAGGAAGGAAGAAGAATTTTCTCATTTTCCACCTGTGCCCTCTCCGCTGCTCAACTCAAGAGACGGGGATCACCAAGGTCTACCAAGGCTGCATGTAGATCCACGACAGTCCTAAGCTCTGCACTGTGGGGGTTCAGGGTGTGTTTCTCTTTGTGACACATGAGTCAGGGTTTCTGTCTGCAAAGGACGTGTCTGGTGAACAGAAGCCGTGTCTTCGTATCCCTGCACTGGTAGACATTTTCTCAGTAACACACAAGCACTGAGCACAGGGTGGTAAGCCAAGGTCCTCTGTCTCTGTTTGTCGGAAGCTAACGTTGTCAGAGCCAAAGTCAACCCCAACCTAGGTTCATACGCTGGCTCTTCAGTGAGTCTCACCCGGCTGGTGAGTCACTCGCAGATGGGTCTGGGTTGCACTGTTGGTGCTGCCGACCTGAGTGTGATTCAGAGCTTTGCCTGTGGATGGTCTCCCTCTCTTGCATGTTCCACGTCTCTGTGCTCTGGGATTGTGGACGCAGGAAGAACCACCTTTTGTTCCTCTTGGAGTTGCTCCTGCCTGGGCAGAGGTGCCATTGCCCGCCCTGGGGTGGAGATGAGGGCACAGGGCCTGGTCCATCTGTGGTGCCTGTGCGTGGGGCGGGCAGCCCACCTGTGGGGTAAGGGGGCTGCAGCAGACCCCTGCAGCACCAGGGTGGTCCGAGCATGCTGGCCTGGCTCTCATCTGGCTCCGAACAGACCTCCAATAGCAATTCTTATGCCCCCTCCTACGCGCAAGGCCCTGACTTCGCAGGAGAGGAGCCAGACGGCCACTTCACTCAGGAGCCTCCAACGTGGCAGCCTATAGAGCACACAAAGACACGCTGGGCAGGGGTTATTTGTGTGAAGATCCCGGCAGTGTCTGTCTGCCTGCAGCCCCGCCTCCTCTGGCGCCTTCCTGACGACACCTGCAAAACAGGGCAACGCACTCGTCTTACAAACCCTGGTGTCATTAAGTGAACACGAGAGTTGGGGTGCACAAGGATGGCCCTGGGGCCCCACCTGCCACAGCCACCAGAGGCCCTGGCTCCTGCAGGCACCCTCCACCTCTCAGGCTGAGCCAACGGGTTCCTGCTTATTAGGGGCTGTACGTACCCAGACTAACCTCCCTCCTGCCTCCACCTGCCTCCACCTGTCTACTCCTCCTGCCTCCTCCTGCTTCCACCTGCCTCCACATGCCTCCACCTGTCTACTCCTCCCTCCACCTGCCTCCTCCTGCTTGCTCCTGCCTCCACCTGCCTCCACCTGCCTCCACTTGCATCCACCAGCCTCCACCTGCCTCCCTCCTGCCTCCACATGCCTCCACCTGCCTCCACATGCCTCCACCTGCCTCCCTCCTGCCTCCACCTGCCTCCCTCCTGCCTCCTCCTGCCTCCACCTGCCTCCACATGCCTCCACCTGCCTCCCTCCTGCCTCCACCTGCCTCCACCTGCCTCCACCTGCCTCCACCTGCCTCCCTCCTGCCTCCACCTGCCTCCCTCCTGCCTCCTCCAGCCTCCTCCTGCCTCCACCTGCCTCCACCTGCCTCCCTCCTGCCTCCACCTGCCTCCCTCCTGCCTCCTCCAGCCTCCTCCTGCCTCCACCTGCCTCCCTCCTGCCTCCACCTGCCTCCCTCCTGCCTCCACCTGCCTCCTCCTGCCTCCTCCTGCCTCCTCCAGCCTCCACCTGCCTCCATCTGCCTCCACCTGCCTCCCTCCTGCCTCCACCTGCCTCCCTCCTGCCTCCACCTGCCTCCTCCTGCCTCCTCCTGCCTCCTCCAGCCTCCACCTGCCTCCATCTGCCTCCACCTATCTACTCCTCCCTCCACCTGCCTCCCTCCTGCCTCCACCTGCCTCCTTCCTCCATACACCTGCCTCCACCTGCCTCCCTCCACCTGCCACCACCTGCCTCCCTCCTGCCTCCACCTGCAGAGAGGGCCTCCCACACCTGCCGAAAGGGCCTCCCACACCTGCAAAGAGGACCTCCCACACCTGCAGAGAGGACCTCACACACCTGCAGAGAGGAACCTCCCACACCTGCAGAGAGGAACCTCCCACACCTGCAGAGGGGGCCTCCCACACCTGCTGAGAGGAACCTCCCACACCTGCAGAGAGGGCCTCAGGGCCTCCCACACCTGCAGAGAGGGCCTCCCACACCTGCAGAGAGGACCTCCCACACCTGCAGAGAGGGCCTCCCACACCTGCAGAGAGGACCTCCCACACCTGCAGAGAGAACCTCCCACACCTGCAGAGAGGGCCTCCCACACCTGCAGAGAGGGCCTCCCACACCTGCAGAGAGGATCTCCCACACCTGCAGAGAGGGCCTCCCACACCTGGAGAGAGAACCTCCCACACCTGCTGAGAGGGCCTCAGGGCCTCCCACACCTGCAGAGAGGGCCTCCCACACCTGCAGAGAGGGCCTCCCACACCTGCAGAGAGGAACCTCGCACACCTGCAGAGAAGGCCTCCCACACCTGCAGAGAGGACCTCCCACACCTGCAGAGAGGACCTCCCACACCTGCAGAGAGGGCCTCCCACACCTGCAGAGAGGACCTCCCACACCTGCAGAGAGAACCTCCCACACCTGGAGAGAGGACCTCCCACACCTGCTGTCAGTACCAGCACATGGCAAGGTTGCTGGCCTTGGGGCGTGGGCACGAGGCGAGGATGAGCAAGCTGGCTTGCAGCGGGGCCAGCCTCACCCACGGGCGGCCTGCACAGCAGCTCTGCAGCCCACAGTGAACCTCTGCAACTGGAAAAGCCCACCAAGGCCTCAGCTTCCTCTGTCCCAGCACTTGCTGCCTCTCTGTCTCCTCTGAAGTAGCCCAAGGTGCTCTGGTGAAGTCCCCAGCAACAGGGGCTCCTTGGGCCTCTCAGAGCCTGGGCCCAGCCCTTCCACCCTTCTGGGTGCCCGGGTTCATCGGCTGATGTCGTCAAATGAAAACCAGCTGCTCTGCTCTGCCCTGCGAAGCTGCGTCTGTGAGAGCTCCTGGACACACTTCCCCTTTCCCTTGTGGGAACCGTGCAGTGATCTGGTGGAACAGTGCTCCAGCCCAGCTCCTGCTGCCCGGGAGGTGGACACACCATACAACCACCTTTCTGAGAAAGGAGCCAGTCTCTGAATGGCCGAGATGAAGTTGCCTTGACGGGTTTTCCTGCTTCTGCTCAGAGGCAGAAGAGAACTGCCCAGGAGCCAGAAGACAGGTGCCCCTGGACTCCAACAGATGCCCGAGAAGCTGACCTGGACGGCACCAAGAGAGCAGAGAGCAAGCAGGAATGCTCCCAACCTGCCCATCCACCCTGCTTTCTCAGACTCTGTCCACAGCACCGCGGGGAGTGGTGGCCGCCCTGTGCCCCTGACTGCAGTGCCCATCCTCAGCACCCAGGGCTGGTTCCAGTCACCGTGAGAAGCAGGAGGGTATCCTGAGGCTTGGCCCTTACTTTGGTCATCCATTGATTCCCTGGCCTCAACACGCACTCATTCAGCGAGGCTTATTCTTCCAGCAGACATTCTCGACCACCTTCCCTGGTCAAGCACCGGCGGGTCCTGGATCCCCATGGGAAGCAAGCGTTTGTGGTGTGGAGCGGGTGGATGAGGGAACCCAGACATCGTTCCTGCCTCTGAGGCCGGGCTGGTCCTTCCTGGGGGCCATGGTCAGCAGAGGCACTGCCGCAGTTCTGGAGGGTAAGTGCTCCTTTAGAGATGGGCTTGGGGGAATGGCCCCGTGGTGACACAGATGCTCCCTGGGGGACCCGGGAAGCCTCTCCCAGCAGGGGGTCTGTGGGCAGGGGGCAGAACAGTCAGCCTTTGAAAATCTAGATTGGGGGTCTGAAGTCCTCAGCCAGTGGTCAGTGGGGCAGCCCTGCAGTGGCAAGCTTGCCAGGGAGGGATGGACAGTGGGGGCAGAAGGCTCGTGGTCAGAAGCCTGGGGGCCGGGACCCACAAGCCACAGAGTCAGCAGTCAGAGCCCTCTTCCCAGCCGGGTGGCCGGGATCCTAGAGCATTGCGCTGGACCTGCCCCATGTTTCTACCCTATTTCACCTCTAGGCTCGGGGGAAGGGCTGATGGTACTTCAATTGCTGGTCTTTAATGGCAGAGCCAGGGACGTCGTGACACTGACACTCCGGCTTTCGTAGCTGGAGTTGCAGAGCTGAAGAGAGCCAAGGGCGTGCTTTTAAGAGGTGAGTCCTCCCGACCCGGGTGAGATCAGGCGGGGCCCTCTACCTGCAGCAGGTCCAGGTGTGCATCCCAAAGTCCTGATGTCACCCCAGTGTGCTGTGAGGACACAGTTGCTGGGGGGTGTTGCTATGAGCAGGGCCCATCAGGGACTGTGACAAATTCCCTGCTGCATGTCCTCACGGGGTCTCAAAGCCAGTGAGAAGCGCGGCTGAAGATTTTACTTTGGCTTATACAGGAAATAGTCAAAAATGGCTACTCCAGGAGTTGGAGCCTATATCAAGTAAAAAACTATTAAGCAAAAATGTTTAAAAATGATACTGAAATTTTAATGAAATCATACTTATTAATTTATTGATGTAAGTGAAAAGGACATAGATCAATTTTCTTACAATAAATTGACTGCTGCTGCAGGTGTCCAAGCCATCAGCAAACAGCCGGCTACTGCGAGGCCAGTGACATTCCTGGTGGCTTCTCTTGTATTGCAAACCCAGCTCCATGCCCTTGGGGGAAACTCTTGCTCTAATGCCTGTCCAGAGAAGTCCTGTCGTCTTCAGAGGTGCATTCCCCTGGGGACGTCAGACAAATGCGTGTTCATTGGGAAGTCCATCCAGTGTGCTAGAGAAGAAGCCAAGAGCAGCAGGCCCCTGTCCCTGTGGACATTCCCGTCCTCCACCCTGCCAGCACAGCGGCTCAGAGGACCCCGCGGGGTCTCTGGAGAGTGCCTGGAGGCTGGGCCCCTCACCTGGAGGGCACCTCTCTGCAGGGCCCCTTCTGCCCCAGCTGGTGCTCTTTCCCTCAGAGGCCTGGAGGTGATTTCCAGCTGGAAGTGTCCTCTGAGGAATTCATTAACAGAAATTCATCCTCGTCCTCATGTGGCCCAGGTGCTGCTCTATGTGACGTACACGCATTGGGCCATTTTATCTTGGCACAGCCCTATGAGGAGCATACACTGTCACCTTCAATACACAGGACAAGAAACTGGACACCAAGGGCTGAGTTCACTTGCACCAAGTCCTGTGAGCCCCGAGAGGCCGTGCAGGACTCCAGCCCTGTGGTCTGACCCCCGTTCTGCCTTTCTCTGCTGTGTGCTGATCTCGCCTGGCCGCGTACCTGGACTCTAGGGCTCAGAAGGGCTCCCTGCACTGGGTCCCTTTTAGTAACTCAGGCCACTCTTTGAAACCCCTTCCTACTGTCTGCTGGGACCTGGCAGACTCTGGCGCACAGATGGCTGATGGAGTGGGAACCATGCTCCCCAGAGGACGCCGAGATGTTGGGGCTTCGTTTTTGTGGGTGATCCAAGGGCCCTCACTCCCAAGAGCGGTCTGCGGCGTATTCCAGACAAACCCTGTTCCTCCTCCAGGGAGGGATGTCAGATCTGTCCACAGCACCTGCAAAGGTCTGTGTCCCAAAGAGTATCAAGCAGTGGCCCTGGGGGCGTTTCCTCCTCCACCTGGCTTGGTGCAGGACGGCCGTGCTGGTCAGGACTGTTGGCAGTAGACGGCTAAACTTCCTTTGCTTACTGAGCGATAACAAAATGCCAACTTGGAGTACACATAGAGAAAGTCAAAATGTTTAATGATCTTTATTGAAATATTACTGATGTACAATTGTTATAATGAAAACATTACAGCGAGTAAAAGTTAGTTGATATTTAAGTGATTTTTGCTTATGGATTGTTTGTCCCTATTGATGATTAATTGCATAGGAAATGATACAATCGATCAGGTAGCAAAGCACATCCGTCCTTTAGTTGAATAAAAAGCCAGAACAGAGTGAGGATCGCCTTTTTTCCTGACCTGGTCAGTGCTGGCAAGCAGTCATGTTTTCTCCCCAAGTTTCTGCTGATGCACCTGATAGAAATCTTTATTTCAATGCTATAAACCCTTCTTATTTTGCTTGGATTAATTTATCATTTGGGAAATATTTGTTTTCTTAGCTTGGAGGATTGCTTAAGTACATATGAGGGTGATGGAGGAAAGGTCCAGGATCTGTTTGCCTAGGGCCCTGCTGGGCCCCTGGGGGGTGTGTGAGGTTTGCTGAGACAACGCAGGCGGGGAGGCCAGAGGCACCTGACACCTCCACCCTTCGTTGCATGGATGTGCTCAGGTACACGGAGCCCGGACTGTGGACAGATCCTCAGGGAGGTGGCTGCCTGCAAGCTTTGCCCAGGATTTAATCAACGGGGGCCAGTGAAGCAGTCTTGTTGCTAGGACTGGTCCAGGGGCTTTAGGGATCGGCAGAGCCTCTTCCTTCCTCCCTGCTCTCTGCAATTCCTCTGCTCGGTGCCTCACCTGATACCAGTCACTTGCTTGGGGCAGGGCAACCATGACCTCCGCTTCCCAGTGATCTGAGTGCATGCTGCGCTCACCCTGGTTAAATGATGGCTGCTGAAATTGTCAGCTCACCATTGATCAAGGGTATGAAGAGCACTTCTGGGCTACCAAAGGCCTGGCCCTGCTCCAGAACCCCAAGGCCTGAGCTTCCCCTCTTGGAACTGACAGCCTGTGAGTCATTCAATAATTCAGGCAAAGCAGCATTCCCAGACCTGACACAGGCTACCTCCAAAATCCCAGGAGGCAACCCGGTCTGCCTGCTGCTGCAGCAGGAATCCACAGACTGGGGAAATTACAAATAGCAGAAGTTTATCTGGCTCCCAGCTCTGGGGACCAGGCAGCCCAGGAGCCTGGCACAGCCTCAGGGGGGGCCTTTTATGCACCAGAACCTGGCAGGCTTGGCCCTGCTCAGGCACCTGCTCCTGGGATGGCCAGCCCTCTCCACCAGGACCCACTCAGCCGCTGAAGCCAGAGCTCTCTGGCGCCCCGCGAGGTGCTTGCTGCCTCACCCTCACCCTCACCCTAACCCTAACCCTAACGCACTTCAGCTTCACGTGAGTTTTGGAGGGAACTTCAAACCTTGCAGAGGCTAAGGCAGGTGAGTGCTGGTCATTCCTGTTCCTGGCCATTGGCCAGCCCACAGGGCTGGAAGTGCTGGAACCTGGTGGGACTTGTCACATCCATCTCTGGCATGAAGTGCCTTAGGGGCTCTGAGTCTTTCCTACCTCCGTCCACTGTGTCCAGTCAGCAGCAGCACCCGCCATGGTGCAGTGGACGAGAGGGATCTCTCTTGGGCCCCTGCAGTGTTCAGTGTGGAGATCAAAGCATGTGGCCTCACCCGAGGGAAGATAATGGAGTGTTGGCCACCTCAGCAGGGTCACTAAGCATACACGGTGTACAGTAGAAGGAAAAGGCACTTCGGTTAGTGGACATTGGTGGCCACTTCAGGGCAGGGTCACAGGCAGCATGGCAGCTGTCGTTGGAGCTGCTGGTTGATGAGGCCACTCAGGAGGCTCAGGATGGCGTGTTTGGGGGACTCTTGGTCTACAGGTCCAGCAGTGGAGCAGCCTGGGGACCCAGCCCCCCAAGCTGGAGTCTGACCATGGCACCTCACTGGCGGCTGCAGGGTGGGTGGGTCTCAGTGGCAAGGTGGTGTGGGCAGAGCTGCTCAAAGAGCTTGTTAGTTAGTTAGTTAGTTTTCCATAAAGGGTTCTGAAGTGCACACGTCAGGAAACCAGTGGACTCTTCTGCCGGCTTCGGAGTGTCCACATCTCAGGTTTGCATTTGGGAAATAGCTGTCTGTAGCCACAGAATCGCTCCTCCCCAAGTCCCCAGGATCAGCTGGGTGTTGCCAGAGTTCACTGGCCAAGAGCTAAAATCGCTTCGGTGAGCAAGCTGCTTTCCTCTGAGAGTGTGGCCCTCACTTCCTCGATTCTGGTTCTAAACTGAGACCCAAGTCCCCATCTATGAGAACAGGTTGGGGCAGACTTTACAAGAGGCCAAGTCTTCTCTGAAGCATTTGCTGTAGTTAATGCATTTGGATAGTTGCTCAATCAAGGGGGGCAGGTGGCCAGTGAGGGCCAGGGTGCTTCTGTCCCGTGTTCCAAGGGACCATGAGGATTCCTGATTCTCAGACCCACTCGGGTGAATTTCCCTATTTTAGGCGCAGAGTCCCGGCCCTCTGCCGTCAGCACTGTGTCTAACGGAAAGCCCCCGTGTCTAACAGCCGGTGCCTCTGCAGTTCAGGTGGACACTCTGAGTGCGTGGCCCGGGCTGCATGGGATGACTTTGCCATGGACAGCGCTTGCTCTCACCCTGCCCCTGAAGTTGGGGTTTTGTCTTCAGAGCATCTGCAACAGGTAATTACATTGAAGGTCACCAGGACTGGATCTCACAGGGACTTCAGGGACACATTCAAATGCGTCCTGGCATTGTCCACCCACAGAGGGCCAGCAGGTGCATTCGTCCCACGTCCCTTCCCTGCTGGCAGAGACTGGCCAGCCTGCTGTCCACGGCTGCCTGGGCCCTGACGGGACGTGTTCCTGTGGTGTTCACAGACCAGGAGCCGGAGGCACAGTGAAGCCATGGGGTGCACTGGGAGCCCCCGGGATCTTCTAGTGCAGCTGGAGTCAGAGCTGGGGCCAAGGGACGTGGGACGCCCGAGGTCTGAAGCCCAGGCAAAGCGGTTCCACAGTACCAGGGACTCGGCTGAAAACAACACCCTCACTACATGGTGAAAACATGTCCACGTCACTTTCTCTCAAGCCAGAGGGAAGGGGAAACAGGAGGGGCACAAGGAGCACCTTCCCTTAGGACAAAACGCAGAAGTCAAACTCTTTCTGTCAGCCAGAGCCCGGTCACATGGCCACGCACGGGTACAGGCAGGGGTGTGCTCCAGTGGACTCAGAGATGCTGAGCGCCCACTGAACACCAGCGGCCCCTTCCCATAGAAGAGGCGTTTCCATCTCCCCTGCCGGAGCTTGGAGCGAGAGGTGGCTCTCAAGTTGACACAGTCTCCCGTGCTCTCACTGTGGGTCCGCGGTGGCTGGTGGAATCGCCGTCTGGAGGCGCGCAGCACAATAGAGGGCGGTCTTATAGCTGCACGTCTTTGGATATTCTGAAGGACATCCAGGTTTACATTTGTCTTCACCTAGAGTTTAGCTCCATCTTTACATAAATGTAAAATCATTAGGTACCTGAATTCTTAAAGAGCACATCTTCATTGTTTAACTGGGGGAAAAGGAATTGTATCAAGCCCGTGTCTTGCTCAGAGTTGCTCAGCACCTCAGGGACAAGCACAGGACAGACAATGAGCTGCCCCTTCCCACAGGAACAGGGCAAGCGCAGTGGAGATGGTGAGGAGAGAACTTGGGCGGGGGAAGCTGTGAGCAAGGCAGGACAGGCATGCAGAGGGGCAGAATCCTGTGAGACTGCGATGGGGGGCGGGAGGGAACCCCCACGGAGGAGCCCTTGGCAAGGGCGCTGGCTGGACCCCTTCCTGCCCTCTGGGCTCCAGGCCTGTTCTGACCCCACCTGCCACGCCCTCGCCCAGCCGTGCTCCTGCTCTGCTCCTTCTGCTGTCAGAGTCCCCTGCTCCTGCATTTCCTCCTCCTGGTCTGTTTCCAGCCAGAAGAGGTGGGTGCAGACAGGGGTGGTTGCTCCCACTGTTCGGAGCTCCTCCTCCACCCCAGCAGGTCCCTTTAGGTTTGCTGATATATTTACCCCAAATGCTCAGGATTTCAGCAGCAGAGGCTCTTCCTCTTCCTCGGGGGCAGCGTCAGGGTGAGGCGAAGTTAGTTCTGAGGGCTGCAGGCTTGGCCTGTCACAAGAATGTGCAAGACCAGACCCGAGCTCCCTTCCTGTGTCCCCAGGCCTCTGCCCTCTGGTAAGGGCCGTGCTTGGTCCTGGAGACAGAGACATGCGCCTGGGCCCCTCTCCTCCGAGGGCTTGTTGTCCAGAAGGCACACTGGTCAATTTTCACTTAAAATACAGAGTACACATTGAAGGTGCTGAAAAACCACAGGTAGAAATGGCCCTGCCTTTGCCTGTGAGCCCTGGGTGGAAAGAGAAAGCAGGTGGCATGGACTTTACAAGATGAACCGTTTCTCAAGACCAAAGGGATGAAGGAGAAAACACGCAGAGCTGGAGGTGGGGGTCAGCGTGCTGCCCGGGCCTGGGCGTGAAGGCTGGGGGTCAGCGTGCTGCCCGGGCCTGGGCGTGAAGGCTGGGGGTCAGCGTGCTGCCCGGGCCTGGGCGTGAAGGCTGGGGGTCAGCGTGCTGCCCGGGCCTGGGCGTGAAGGCTGGGGGTCAGCGTGCTGCCCGGGCCTGGGCGTGAAGGCTGGGGGTCAGCGTGCTGCCCGGGCCTGGGCGTGAAGGCTGGGGGTCAGCGTGCTGCCCGGGCCTGGGCGTGAAGGCTGGGGGTCAGCGTGCTGCCCGGGCCTGGGCGTGAAGCACTGAGAACTGCAGGCGGGAGAGGGACTCAGGCTGGAGGGCAGTGAGGTGGACTCTGGTGAGGCCAGTGGGCTCTGCCCTGGGCTGAGAGGTCTGACCTTGCACAGCCCACGCGCTGCTCGGTGCTGAGCCTCTTAGAAAGGGCTGCTCAAGGAGAGGCCTTTGTTAAGTTACAGTGTAACTGTGTCAGCAGCCTAGTGAGGTGCCAGCGAGACCCTCAGCAGAACCGGTAGGTGGCGGCCAGAAGCTTGGGATGCAGCTGAGGAGACAGCCCTGAATGCTGTGGGCACTGGCCCGAGTGTCAAGGACACTCATCAACCTACGGAGAGGGCACAGGGTAGCACCCTCAAAGGGTGGGCAGAGGAGCAGGGTGAGAGGGTACCAGTGCTGAAGAGGGACGTGTTCAGCGGCGAATGTCACAGGGTCAGGGCAAACCACCACACATCTCTGCAGCTCCCTGAGCCAGAGGTTAACGGGAAATTTTAGGAGAAAGGTCCAGAAAGCACGTGAGCCATGTTTAGCCCGGACGTCCCCCTCTGTGGAGAGCAGAATAATAAAAACCCCCGTCCCTCCCAGGACACCCCAGCGTGAGAGGAGGCCATCTGAAGGGGGCAGCAAGGTGGCTGCAGGGTGACATCCCGAGTTTGGTCAGGTGAGTGCAGCCTCCTGGACCTGCTGAGCCACAGTTTCCTCGTCACAATCAGAGAGTGTCGTGCTGACCTCACAGGGTCGGAGGTGAGACGGAAACCTTGAGCATGACAAACGCGTGCACATCAAAGATGACAATTTAAACCAGTGACCGGGAGGAGCTAAGGCCTGGAGGAGCCAGGCTGGGGTGGGTGGGACTCCTCCCTCCCTCTCTGGAAGAGCCGGGCATAATGGGATATGGGACCTAAAACAGTTAACCTGGCACTCAGTGAGGGCCCGAAAAATCAGAGCTGCTGTTGTCACCTGTCTGCTCTGTGATGCGCCCGCCTGCCCGGCTGGCATCGGCCATGCGACACTGGGAGCTTGGCAGCAGCCCGGGAGCAGTTGTTGGCACACTGGCTTTCAATTACCTGCACTGCTGAGCCCTGCATTTGCATTAGCCTGGTCAGGGGAGTGCACAGCCCAGATAAGCCAGGGAGGAGGAGCCCAGACTCCCCCCACCACTGTGCAATCCCAGAGGGTGGCAGAGTCAGGCTCCAGGAGGAGTCCAGGCCTCACAGCATTCTCCAGGAGACTCACGGAGCCACGCCCTGCACCGGTCCTTCTTCTGCTGACCACGCTCCACCATGGAAAGTGCGCCAAGGAGCTGGGTTCAGCGTGAAGATGCTTTCGCTCTGACTTCACGTCCAGAGCTGGGCCTCCACCTCGGCCAGCCCTGGTGAGAATCACTCCTGCTGATCAACAGTCAGTGGGATGATGATCAAGTTCTCCTTCTTTGACATACAGAGACGACTTAAACCCCTGAAGAGCGTTCCTCAGGAGTGGCACAAGTTTTAGGCTTTATTCTGGCCACTGGAGGGCTCTCGGATTTCCCACTAATGACAGAAACCTTGAGCATGACAAATAGGTGGACATCACAGATGACAATTTAAAACCAGTGACCAAGAACTGGAGGGCGAAGGTCTGGAGCAGCCAGGCTGGGGTGGGTGGGGCTCCCCTCTCCCTCTCAGGAGCCCCTGCGGGTCTCCATGTCCCCTCCTGTGATGCTGCCCTGTGTCCCTGGCTACTCTCGGGCCCGGGTGTGTGTGTGTGCAGCATCCCTCGCCATCACCCCTCTGCAGCACGGTGCAGCCAGTACTTACCCGGCACTGGCACTGGCTATCAGGCTTTGTGGGCAACCTGGGGGCCCGCAGCCCGGGAGGCCCTGCAGGTCATGTGCAGATGCCACACCGAGGATCAGATCTGCAGCGTGTTCATTGTACAGATCTGACTCAGGGTGTCCAGTGGGGGTGAGAGGGGCTGTCCGGGAACAGCGTCTGTGGAGGCCAAGGACGACTGTACTGAGACCCCTGTGCTGCCCCCTCAGACTGCCCCCACGGCACACCTCGTCCTCTCCATCACAACGCCAAGCACTTGCAAGTGCAGCCTCGTTGCTTTCCTCCCTGAGCTGCTTCTCCATGTACAGAGCACGTGATGCTCAGTCGGCACCCAGCTCTTCTGAGCACGCACGAGGCACACTGGTCCTCCCCTCTCCCCTAGGTGTGGCCAGGTGACCAGCCTGACAAACGGGGGGATCATAGCACTTGACTGCTGGGGCACTAACTGTCCCTGTCCACTCTGGGCTACTCCTTTCCCACGGTGGGGCTGCGGGAGCACTGTTGATGTGGAGGTGCGCTAGGATGCCAGGGGCCACAGTGCAGAAGAGCTGCCCTGGAGGGTCGCCAGGCACCCGGGCACTCACGGGGGTGAGCGAATTCTGTGGTGTTAAAAAGGAACTTGGACTGTGGGACTGCTTCTACGACTGCATAACATGGAATACCTTGACCACTACTTCAAAATAATCGTGAGACACAGCATGCTGTTAGCAATTGATGACATTCTGCTCAACCTCTTCCATAATGTTCCCATTGTGACAGGCATTCCCAGGAGACAAGGTACTTAACTGGGAAAAGTGAACTACTAATGATGGATTGGAAGACCCGGGGACATGTTGGAGAAGTGGGCACTGGGGGAGAGGGCAGCACTTTACTCTCCCTAATCCCCAAACTAAGGGGTCTGGACAGGAAGCATGGTCACACAGTGAAAAAAGAGAACACAGAGACCAGGGGACCCAGCTCTCCTGCAGGTGACTGTGCACAGGACAGGGTGAGGAGGGGACATGGAGTCCAGGGGCCCCAGCTCTCCTGCAGGTGACTGTGCACAGGACAGGGTGAGGAGGAGACATGGAGACCAGGGGCCCCAGGTCTCCTGCAGGTGACGGTGCACAGGACAGGGTGAGGAGGGGACATGGAGACCAGGGGCACAGCTCTCCTGCAGGTGACTGTGCACAGGACAGGGTGAGGAGGGGACATGGAGACCAGGGGCACAGCTCTCCTGCAGGTGACTGTGCACAGGACAGGGTGAGGAGGGGACATGGAGACCAGGGGCCCCAGCTCTCCTGCAGGTGACGGTGCACAGGACAGGGTGAGGAGGGGACATGGAGGCCTGGGGACCCAGCTCTCCTGCAGGTGACTGTGCACAGGACAGGGTGAGGAGGGGTCATGGAGGCCTGGGGACCCAGCTCTCCTGCAGGTGACTGTGCACAGGACAGGGTGAGGAGGGGACATGGAGACCAGGGGACCCAGCTCTCCTGCAGGTGACTGTGCACAGGACAGGGTAAGGAGGGGACATGGAGACCAGTGGACCCAGGTCTCCTGCAGGTGACTGTGCACAGGACAGGGTGAGGAGGGGACATGGAGACCAGTGGACCCAGGTCTCCTGCAGGTGACTGTGCACAGGACAGGGTAAGGAGGGGACATGGAGACCAGTGGACCCAGGTCTCCTGCAGGTGACTGTGCACAGGACTGGGTGAGGAGGGGACATGGAGACCAGGGGCACAGCTCTCCTGCAGGTGACTGTGCACAGGACAGGGTGAGGAGGGGACATGCAGGACTTTCTGCCGGGGCAGCGCATATGGGTCTCAGATACAGGCTGAAATCTTCTCCTTCCTTCTCAAGAGTGACGGGCTGAAAGGCGGAGCAGTTCCTTACTGCCCATTGAAGCAGCGTGCCCTGGCAAACAGTAGGTGCTCAGTAAAGACTGGGCTCGGTCGCTCTTCCTCTCCCTTCCTGGGCTGTGGCATGCTACCTCATGTAACTTGCTTCTGGGGCTGCAGTGGGCCGAGGGGCTTTGGCAGTGCTGCAGGAATCACGCTGGCCGAGGGAGGGGCCGGCCCTTGGGGACATGGTGGAGCTGTCTTCCTCACCCTGGAGCACAGCCCCCACCCACTCCCATGGAGCACTGGCTTTTCATATTCCTGTTTAGCAGCACTCATGCTCAAATTCATTAATTAACGAAGATTAATCAATAATTAAGCTTTCTATAGCCACCCGGAGGCCACTCCATGGATCCGTGATGTATTTATTGCTTGTTCTGCATAAGGGCTTGGGAGCTCCCCGGCACTGCTCAGGTTTGGTTCATGGCAGGAGGCCTGCGTGAAGGCCCTGCACTTCAGCCAGCTCCCTCCTGGCCCCTCTCCCTTGCAGGGACCGCAGGCAGCGCCCACCCCCGCCCCCAGCTGCCGTCTGCACCAGCCCAGACCTCTCAGTCTGCTCCTGGTCGACAGTGAGCACGGTGCCTTGGGCTGCTCTGTGCGGGGTGGGATGGAGGCAGGCCGCTCAGGAGCCCTCGGTGGAGCAGTGCCTCCCCGGCTGCCCACAGAAGATGCTGTCCAAGCTCTCTGCCCTAGGGTATGAGGAGGTACCCCGGGACAGGTAGAAAGCCAGCAGAGTGCTGTCCCCAGCACCTGCTCCTGAGCAGACTGTTCCCTGAGCATCCACGTGAGCAGTGCCCTTCACAAAAAATGGGTGGGAACCCTCAGCTCTGGCACTGATTTCCAGGTGAGGCCCAGAATACATTATTGCCGGCAGATCCCTGCATTTCCACCCTGGCTGAATGTGGACCGCAGGGAGGTTTGTGCCTGCAGGTGCAGGGCCGTGTGGTGTGGGGCGAGACTGCACCAGCCAGCAGACGCGCAGCCTCAGGGCCTCCAAAGGCTCCTGCTTGTGTGCGTGCCGGGACGGGTGGCTGCTCAGCAGAGTCCTCTTGGCCTGTCCACCCCACATATCAAGATCCTCCGTTCACATTGCCGAGGAGGCAGGGGGCAGCCGAGCCAGACCCCACCTCTCATGTTGTGGGGAAGGAAACAAGGAGCTCAATTCCCCTGTCCTGTGTTTATAGTTTTCTACATGCACAAAGCTATGCCCAACAAGGCTCCAAGGTGACCCGCAGTGAGTGACAGGGACATTCATTATGGTAAACATTTAGGGACAAAATTCTTCCTGCACTCCAGCCAGCTCCCTCCTGGCCCACCACCACCTCTCCATGTACAGGTCCCAGGTGGGTAGGGCCCATTGGGCAACGGGTCTGGACACAGCCCATTTGTGCTGCTCTAAGAAGTCATCTTGGACTGGGCACTGTATAAAGAAGGGAAGCGTCCGGCGGGACTCCCAGGTCAGGTGCTGGCAGGGATCTGGGCTGCCGAGGGCCACCACTGCTGCCATGGGTGCTGGCCACTGCATCTTCTGGGCCGAGCCTCCTGCCGCAGGTGGCAGTGGGCAGCAGAAGCCTTGGGGAGGGGTGTGCACGGCCTCGTCTCCTCCTGGAGGCCCTGCGGCTGGGCACACCAGGCTGGCCGCGCCTGAACCAGGGGCACCTGTTCAAACCCTCACTCCAGCGCCTTCCACCTGCCTGCTGGCCCTGCGCTCTGTGGCACCTCCCCCAAGCTGGGAGGGAGAGTGTTCTCGTCCCTCCTCGGCCCCCACCTGGACTAACTACAGCTATAGCCTGCAGGCGGTCACTCCCACTAGCCCCCACCTGCCCTCCATTCCCACCAACGAACTGAAAACCTCGCCACGGTTTCTTGGAGGATATTTCCTGGATTATTGATATCCTTCGGCATCTCCACTCCTTCTGGACACTCCTGGCCCTGCATCCAGATGTGTCAATCAATAACTCCCCTTGGTGGCAGGGTATTAAGTTCAATCAATTCCTATAAGTGATCTGTTTTAGTTTGAACTCTTGAGTTTGGGTTAGCAGCTTTCTGTGCCCCCTTCCTGTCTTCTCACAGTGACATGGCTCTCCACACAGCTAGCCCCCTAATTCCAGCCCCAAAGTGGTGGCTAGAGTGGGCTGAAGTATGGTCCATGGTCCCTGGGAGCCAGCCTGCCAGGGGCCTGCTGCACAGGGTGTGCTCACCTGGTGCACGTATCAGCCTGGCAAATATCCATAAGGAGGACCTGTCGGGTTCTGCTCTGTAGGGAAGTACAGAGGGACTGGGACAGGCTGCAAGGCTGGTGTGTCCGAAGAGCAGGATGAGACCAGGACCCTTTTCTAGCTTTTTCCTGGCTGGCACACTATAAGTCCCTGCTGCAGAAGCAGAATTGCCACCCAGGCCTAAAGCTGGAAAGTTGGGGGCTGTTTAAGACCAGTCATTCACCCAAACAACCTCCCTGGGTACTGCAGCGGCCGTCACACACCTGCATTGAGCCAGAGCTGCAGGGGGCTTGGCGCCTCCCACCACGATGCTTGCCCTGGCTAGTGCCTGAGAAGGCTGGCGTTCCCCGTGGGACCTCAGGGGACCACATCCACCTCTGCTCTCCTGTGGGTCCTGTCTCTGCAGCTTTCTTCTTCCAGGTGCTTGGCCCCTTCACAGTGACAGCCACGGGGCAGGTGTGATCCGTCACTCCGTGGTTCCCACTGTGGCTTGACCTAGAAGCCACACTTGGTCTCTCAGGACAAGAGACAAACCAGAGTTGCTCTCAGTTCTGAGACCCAGGCATGTTTATCATGAAAATGAACTGGCAACTCCAGCCACTGGTGCAATCATATAAAAGAGAAAATATTTAACTCTTGATTAAAACAAGAAAACTGATGCCAGTCGAAAACGCCCATCTCCTGTGGAGTTGAGCCACGGCCTGGGGGCGGGCCCGGGCAGCAGCTTTGCTTCTGCAGCAAGGACTTAATGGCATGCCAGCCAAGAGAAAGCTAGAAAGGGGCCAGGGTCTCATGCTGCTGTTTGGCCACCGGCCTTAGCAGCCTGTCCCAGGTGAAGTGCAGAGCAGAACCCAACAGGTCCCCATGGATATTTGCCAGGCTGAGAAAGGGTACGCTGTCTTCTTTCCCTCAACTCGCTACGCCCCCCCTCCCCGTCCCGTGCACCTGCAGGCCCCAAGTCTGCACTCCTGCAAGTGCAACAGGACCTTCCTCTGGAAACCCAGCCTTCTCTGAAGAAAAGCTCCTGTTTCCATCTTGTCCTCTCAGCTCAGAGAGCTGGTGAGCCCACCTTGGCTCTTCCTGGCCAAGCGGCCCCCGTGCCCACCTCAGGGAGCTGTCCTGAAGGGCGCTGTGCGTCAGAGAGTTGCCCTGTCAGCCCCACCCCAGGACTGAGCCAGCTGGTCTCTGCCTGCGGAACATCGGGGTCCTCTCCATGGCTCTGCCATGGTGGAGTCAGAAGTTAAAACAGAGGGGAGAGAGGAAGGGAGGAGACCACGCCACGTCCTGTCCTCCCACCCCCATGGGACACTGAAGGCTGTCCGTTCTTGACTGTGCAGCACGTGCTGAGCACCAGAAAGCCGTGCCTGGTGCCGGCTAGTGCCACTCCAGCAGGCAGAGGGCCCTGCCAGACCTCATCATACTGAGCCACCAGCCCAAGGCCCCGGGATGAGGGACGACGGGCTCTGCCTCCGCTGTGTCTGAGAACGCAGTCCTGGCACGGAGGCCGCCAGCCATGCATGCTTTTCCCACACTTGGGGCAGGTTGTTTGTGGAGTCTGGAGTAACAGAAGGTAAGAGGTATCTGGGTCTCATGGCGGCATCAGGAAGCTCCTATGAATGTGTTAACACAATTTTAAGAATCAAATAAAAAATGCTTCTTAGGAGTATGAGCTACTTAGTTTGTTCAAGACCACTTTGCAGGAGAAGAGATGGCGAGACAGGCAGCACGAGAGCTTCTCCATGTCCCCGTTGGTCCTGAGGGAACCCTCTTGTTGAACTTGGGGCATGTCAAAGTGACGGGACCTGAGGGCCTGCTGCCCTGGGAGGCAATATCACAGGGCGACACAGCGTTGGTGAAACAGGCCTGACTGAGGTCCTCCGGGGACAGGGGTCAGGCAGGGTGTGACCTTCTCAGCTTGGTAGACGGTGAGGACTGAGAGTACAGAGAGTCAGGCAAGGAGACGCAGCCGCAGACAGTGAGGACCGGGTTGGAAAGGCCGAGTCAGGAGTACTGGCCCAGGCCACCCTGTTGACGCCTCCATCCAACATCTTGATTTCAACCTACTGTTGGATTTTGTAAATATTGTCTGTGAGTTCCCAGTGGGACAGGATGCAGAAAGAGTAACGGCCCCAAAGTCTGTTAGTTGGTTTCATAAAAATCATGTCAGCAGAACAGACTGTGAGATACAGAGCACCAGGCTTTCTCCAAATCCGGATCCTGCAGCATAGACCTTAAAACCTTAGAAGAAATCGCCCCGTGTTGCTAAAGTCCCAGGACTATTGCTGTCTCTAAAGTCGCAGGACTATTGCTGTCTCTTACTTGACAGGCGGCTGTGCAGCTGGGTTTCGGGGGCGGAGGCTTGGAGCAGAGGTCCTCCTCCTCCAGGATCCAGGCTCAGCTCTCTGGCCGCCCCCTCCAGGCCTGGTGTTTGTGTGGAATGAAGAGCTTGAGCCTGATAAGGCTTTTATAATGTAAAGGAGGGGAGCCACCTCAAGTGGCTCTAAAGAAAAGTCTGCTTTGATGGGAGGAATGAAGGCCCTGCCCCACTCTCCAGCCCCAGAGGCCTGCCTTGGGGACCTGCACTCTCTCCACACTGTCTGCCGGCTCTCTTCACCAGAGCTCCTTTCACAGGGACGCTGGCCTGGTGACGACGCCGGCCTGGGGGAGGCTTTGCAGCCGCCCAGGCTCCTTACAAGTCAGTGGATGAACGGAGAGAAGTCGGCTCCTCACCAGCCCAGGGGCCACTCCGGCCTCAGCTGTGCCCCTGGGCTCCAGCCCTGCTCTTCCTGGCCAGGCACCCACCCCGTTCTAAGCACTCGGCCAGGGTCTGCCTGACCCTCCTCCTGCCCAAAGCTGCAGCTCCAGAGCAGTGCCGTGGCGTGGGCACCAGGCCCCACTGTGACGGGGGCCTTCTCCACGGCAAAGGCCCTCGCTGCGATGTGTGGCTTCCAGTCTCAGGCCAGGGCCTTTGGAGCATGTCTTGCTGCCCCTTTTCCACATGCTGTCCCCTCCCCTCCGTCCACAGCCACACCTGCAGGGTGGCAAAGGCTGGGGCATCTGACCACCTGGCCCAACCCTGGATCCCTCAGCAGCTTCAGAGCCACCCCCACCGCCCTCTGCTGCTCTCCTCTGTCTGTTCCACAGGGACAGGAAGGACGGAAACAGGTCCTGAAGCCGTGAGGGAAGGGGAAACGCCAACCTGCAGAGGCTGTCTCAGGGACGACCCCAGGTCAAGTTCCGTCCTGAGCCCAGCTGGCTGGGGAGCCCCGTCCTGGGGGACAGCCGGTTGCTCACTGCAGAGTTGCTGCAGATGCCCGTCTGCTCTGCCTCCCCTGCGGGTGGAGCAGTTAGCACACGGCGCTTCACTTAGTCACCAAGACCTCCTGCAAAGCAGGTTCCGCCAACATGTGCTTCCCAAAGACGAGGACGTGAGGAGAGGGGGAGACAGCTCTGTGCAGACACTGCTGGGAGAGCAGGGCTGGACGGGAGCCAGGCCTCCCTCCGCAGAGCCCTGGAGGAGACCCGGCAGCTGTGTACTGCCACGTGGGGCGGAAAACAGCAGGGAGGAGCCAGGGGTCCTGCTGCACTGAGGTGTAGGCTCCGACCTCCGCACTTGCAGGCCGCTCCCCATGGCCATCTTGAGGGGGCCACACTGCAGCTGCTGCGGCAGGAGCTAGAAGACCAGAGCAAACCCAGCTACTCTGCCCTGGAAAGGGCCTACTGTGCGACCTATGGTGCACCTAGCAGAATGCAAGTGAGATGGGCACAGAAAATATTTAATCAGAAGAATTCAATTCAGAAAAGTGAAGGGGAGTCCAACTTGCTCGCCCCTTTGAGTCTGGCAGCTCAACAGGGGCAGACTGAACAGGGCAGGACTCTGAGGCAGGACTGGGAACACACTCAGGGACTGAGCCTGGAGGCCTGGGAAGGCTGGGTTCTGGGCAGCAGAGCAGCTGAAGGCCCGACTCCCCTGCCTCATGAGTAGAATCCTGGGAGGCGCCTGAGACAGACTCCCAGCGGAGATCTGCAGTGGCCAGGCCCCGGGGATATGTTGATCTAAGCTTTCCAGGGCCACCACCAGCCAAGTCCCTGAGGCCTGATGAGCCCGGAGCCTCACCCACCTGAACTCCCTCCACAGCCCTCTGCGGTGGCCCCTGCCTGCACACAGCTGGGCTGTCCAAAACCTCCGGCTGACAGGGGCTCCCGGCCCATCCCACCTCAGCTGGTGAGAGGGGAGCTGAGACTTAGGTCAGCGGGCTTCAGCCTGACGCCACGCACCTGCCTGCTGGAGCCCTCGTTCACGCTCCTATTAAGAACCTTTTTTAATTCTTTTTGTTTCTGTTTTTGTGTAGAATTTTGCTGTGCTGATTTGCTCGTGAACATACATGCATAGGAATATTTGTTTCTTTTTTCTCATCTTTAGCATCTTTAAATGCATGATTCTTCCTTGCCTGGTCTTTTGAGGGTTAGGGTTTTTGATTAGTATATTTTGGTTTTCTTTTGTATTGTTTTTATTTGTCAGTCTCTCTCTCTCTCTCTCTCTCTCTCTCTCTCTCTCTCTCTCTCTCTCTCTCTTCTGCTAATAATCACATTCTATTGTTCTGTCTTTCATTCTCCCTTTACTTCATTACTTCTATTTTTCTCTTTCTTCCTAATAATCATTAAGTCTGACATTTCCTCTGAATTCTCTCTGTTCACTTTTGTGAAATTATGAACTCTTTTTACCTTCCTAAAGATTTTCTTTTCTCTTAATTATAATAATTAACTGTATTCTTACTATCTTTTAGAATAACTGTTTTATAAAACTCTTGTCCTCAACAATTAATGCTGCTACAGTTATTACTGCTGTGGATGACACAGGTAACACCTGATGTTTGCTTTTATGCCAGAAATAGTTCATGGTTACTTACTGTTTTTTTCTGTTGAAATTGCTGACCCTAGCATTTCTGGGTTTTGTGGCAATCAACATTGTAGATGTCATAGTAGGAAGCAGCTGTTTAGTTTAAGGTTGTATATTCTTTGCATTGGTTTTTGCTACTTTTGTTTCTCCCTATTTTGTGAGGTGCTGGGAACCTATAGGGATACTACAATTTAGAGGGTAAAAACTCTGCTGCTGAATTAAACTCAACCAAAAGACAGTACATCTTGCTCTACACACAAATCAACGACACTCAGTCTTCAGCTATACTTTAATAGAAAGAATAGAAGAGACAAAAATCCAAACTAATGTCCAGGCCCCGAGTAGGAATGGCTAGGGGTGGGCCACCTATTGACATCCACTTCGTATAGCAGAAACAGAATGAAATAACACAGTGTCTATTGATACCACACCTATGTGGGTGTCTCAATCTAGGGCACTTTAGGGTACGCTAAAGAAGAGCACCCTAAAAAAGCCCACACATGAGAATGAAAGAGAGATCCCTTCCCAGACATGTATAAAATTCAACACACGAATGTGAGAAACATGAAAAAAACAAGCTAACAGATCACCTCCTAAAATTCATGATTCACCAGCAAATGACCCCAAAATATTGAAGTGGATGAAATACCAGATAAAAAATTTTTGTAAAAATGATTGATGAATTTCCAGAGAACACAAAAAAACAACTGAATGAATTAAGGAAGTCAGTACAGAATATAAATGAGAAATTCAAGAAGAAGATGGAAATATTGAAAAAGAACCAAACAGAAATGAAGACACAATGAATCAAATCAAATGTTCAGGTGAAAGTCTCTCTAATTGAGTAGACCATGCTGAAAACAGAGTCTCAGAGCTGGAAGACAAAGAGACCAGCCTTGAATATTCAGATAGTATTAAAGGGAAAAAAACTAATCATGATCAGAATACACAAGAATTCTGGGACACCATGAGGAGACCAATGTTAAAAATCAGAGAAATTGAGGAAGACTGTGAGATATGGGCTAACAAAATTGAAAATTTCTTCAGGGAAATAATCACAGAAAAACTTTCAAACCTTCAGAATGACATGGACATCCAGATAGATCAGGCACTCAAAACCCCAACTAGACAAGATTAAAAAAGAATCTCTCTATGATATATTAAAATTAAAATGCCTTACATACACAACAAGGATAGAATTTTAAAAGCCTCAAGGGAAAAATGTCAGGTCATATTAAGGAGCAAGCCAATTAGAACTATTCCTGATTTCTAAGCACAAACTATACAAGCAAGGAAGGCTTGGAATGATGTGTTTTAAGTCCTGAAAGAAAATAAATGTCAACCAAGACTACTATATCCGGCAAAGCTGTCATTCAAGATTGAAGATAAAAAAAAAAAAACCCCTACCAAGCAGAAATTAAAAGAATTCATTACTACTAAACCAGCATCACAGAACTTACTTATATAAATACTGCACAGAGAAGAAATAATAATAATAATAATAATAATAATAATAATAATAATAAATCCTCAGAGCACCCAAAAGAACAAATCTCATCTGAAGAGTAGCTAAGCAAATAAGAAACAAAACTAAATTAAAAATGATTAAAAAAATCAGAATGGCAGGAATTAATAAACTTCTCTATAATAAAATTGAATGTAAGTGGTCTCAACTCTCCAATTTAGACATAGGCTGGCAGAATGGATTAAAAACAAAAACTGTCTGTTGTTTGCAAGAGATGCACTTGCCGGCAAAGACAGCTATAGTTGAAAGTGAAAGGATGGAAATTAATGTACCATGCAAATGGACCCCTGAAACAGGCAGGAGTAGCTGCTCTAATATCTGACAAAGCAGACTTTAAGCCAAAACCAATTAGAAGAGACAAAGAAGGACACTTCATACTTGGAAAGGGAACGATCCAACAAGATACAACAGTTATAAATATTTATGCCCAAACGTGGGTGCAACTAATTATACAAAAGAGACACTACTCAAATTGAAGCCCAGATAGACCCCAGTACAATAACACTGAATGGCTGAATACACCTCACTCACCATTAGGTAAGTCATCCAGATAAAAATTCAGAAAAGGCTCGTTTGACCCCCAAAATACTGTAAATGAAATGGACCTAATAGATAGCCATAGGATATTTTATCCAACAACTTTCCAATACACTTATTTCTCATTGGCTCTTGGGACCTTCTTTAAACTACCCTATATTTTAGGCTACAAAGCAACTCTTAGCAAATACAAAAAATGATACAATTCCTTGCAACTTACCAAACCATATGGATCAGATTAGAAATCAACACAACATAACCCTACAGAAAATATATAAACACATGGAGATTGAACAATACTCCTTTGAATGATGAATGGGTGATAGAAGAAATTGAAAAACATTTAGACTCAAATGGGATCAGTGATACAACTAGAACCTCTGGGACTCTATGAAGGCCGACCTCAGAGGAGAGTTTATGGGCATAAGTGCCTTATAAGAAAATAAAAGATCCCAAGTATACAACCTAATGATGCACCCCCAAGGCCCTTAAAAAAGAAGAACAAACCAATTCTAAAACCAGTAGAATGAGGGAAATAATTAATATTAAAGCCAAAATCAATGAAATTGAGATTTAAGAAAATAGAATGATCAATGAAACAGAATCGGTTCTTTGAAAAGATAAACAAGATCGACAAGCCCTAAGCCAAACTAACTAAAAGAAAAAGGGAGAAAGGTAAAATTAATAAAATCAGAGATGAAAAATGAAAAATCACCACAGACCTTACAGATATCGAGTGAACATTAGGGACTATTTTTAAAACCTTTACTCTCATAATTGGAAAATTTAGAAAAAAGATGGATATGTTTCTAAACAAATATGATCTGCCAAAATGGAATCAAGAGGACCTAGAAAACCTAAACAGACCAATGTCCATCAATGAGATAGAAGCAGTAATAAAACGTCTTCCAACAAAGAAAAGCCCAGGCAGGATGCATTCTCAGCAGAATTCTACCAAGCCTTTAATGAAGAACTAAAGCTGATACTCTGCAAAATATTCCATGAAATAGAAAGGAATGGGACACTTCAAAATTCATCCTCTGAGGCCAATATCACACTCATAACAAAACCAGGTAAGGACACATTAAGGAAAGAAAGCTACAGACCGAGATCCCTGATGGACATAGATGCAAAAATGCTAAGTAAAATGTTGGCAAACTGTTTTCAACGACATCTTACAGGGATTATACACCATGACCAAGTTTTTGTTTGTTTGTTTGTTTTTCATAGATGCAAGGATAATTTAGTATGCACAAATCACCAAAAGTAAGTCTAGTAACCGAGGACAAAAATCACCTGCAGAGAAGGACTTAAAAAAAAAAAAAGAAAAATTCAGCACCCATTCATGATGAACACACTGGAAAAAAACTAGGCTGGAAGGAAACTACCTCAACATCAAAAATACTGTATGGAAAACCCAAAGCAAGCCTTATAGGAAAGGAGGGAAAACTGAAAGGATTTCCTTCTAATCTAGGACAAAGCAGAGATGTCCACTCTCACTGATCCTATTTCACATAGTGCTAGAAGTTGTAGCCAGAGAAATTAGGGGAAAGAAGGTAATAAAATGGATAAAAATAGGAAAGAAAGAAGTCAAATTATCATTGTTTGATGGAGATGTAATTCTATACCTAGAAGATCCAAAAAAGTCACCAAAATACTGCAAGAGATAATAAACAAATTTGGAAAGTCACAAGTTACAAAATTAACGCACAAAAATCAATAGCTTTTCTATATACAAACAGCAAAAGTGCCGAGAAAGAAATCAGGAAAACAATTCCATTTGAATAGCCTCAAAGAAAATTAAAAAACCTAGGAATAAGTGTACCAAGGAGATGAAAGACCTCTACAATGAAAACTATAGAACAGTGAATAAGAAATTGAAGACCTCAGAAGATGGTGAGACATCCAAAGTTCATGGATAGGCAGATTTAATATTGTCAAAGGGCCATACTACCAAAAGCAATATACAAATTTAATATGATCCTCCTAAAAATACCAATGACATTCTTTATAGAAGTAGAAAAACACAGTCCTAAAATTCAATTGTAAGAATAAAAGGCCCAGAATAGCCAAAGCAATTTTAAGGGGTTAAAAAAAAAAAAAAAAAAAAAAAAAAAGAATGTTGCAGGCATCAAAATACCCGACTTCAAATTAGCTATAGAGCTACAGTAACAAAAAACTCAAAAAATGGCATGGAACAGACACATAGTCCACTGGTACAGAGTAGAAAACACAGAGACAAACTCACACATCTACAGTCATCTGATCCTGATAAAGGTGCCAAAAACATACATTGAAAGACTTTTTTTTTTTTTTTTAAACAAATGGTTCTGGGAAAACTGGCTGTCCAAACTGGTTGACTATATGTAGAAGAATAAATCTAGGCCCTTATCTCTCTCCCTAAACAAAAATCAACTTAAAATGGATCAGAGGCCTAGGAATTATACCAGGAACCATGCAACTCCTAGAGGAAAACACAGGGCCAACACTCCAGCCTATGGGCACAGGCAGTAGCGTTCTCAATAGGATCCTAAAGTTCAAGAGGTAATAAGTGGAAGACATCAAATTAAAATTCTGCTGGAAAAGAAACAATTAGGAATGTGAGTAGAGGACCTACAGAATAGGAGAAGACCTTTGCCAGCCAGTCTTCTGACAACACTTAATATGTAGAATATAAAAAGTGTTCAAAGACTTAACACCAAAAAATCTAGTAGCACAATCAGTAAACTAGCAAATGAATTAAATAGGCACTTCTCTAAAAAGTAAACACAAATGGTCAATACTACATGAAAAAGATGTTCAACATCATTAGCAATTAGGGAAATGCAAATCAAAACTGCCCTGAGATTGCACATCAGTCAGAAAGAACTCTAGACAACAAGAATAGAAACAACAATACTGGGGAGAATGCGGATAAAAAGAAACACTTCTACACTGTTGGTGGGACTGAAAGTTGGTGCAACCACTGCACAAGTCAGTGTGGAGGTCCCTCAAAGACTAGGCACAGAACCACCCTGTGACCCAGCTGCACCACCTGCTCCTGTGTACCCCGAAGAATCAGTCAGCCACACTCCAGTAATACTGCCTACCCAGGTTCAGAGCAGCACAAGTGACAGCAGCCTAACTGTGAAACCAACCTGGGTGTCGCTCAATGGATGAGTGGATGAAGAAATGTGGTAGATACACACGGAGTTTTACTCAGCCCTAAAGAACGACTTTATGTCATCTTCATGAAGACAGATGGAACCAGAGACCATCGCGTTAAGTGAATACGTCAAACCCAGAAGTCAAGGGATGTGTGTTTCCCTTCCACGTGGAAACCAGAGAGGAAAGAGGAGAAGAAGGGTGGGGGTGGATCTTATGAAACTAGAAGGGAGATCAGCAGAGGGAAGGGACCAAGGGGTGGAGACGGGAGGGAGGGGAAGTGCTGGGAGTGACATTGACCAAATCACATTGTTACATTGTGTCATGTACCAATGTGTAACAACAAATCCCTTTATTATGAACAACTATAAGGCACCAATAAAAATGCAGAAAAGAAACAATATTGCAACACTGAACCAAGAAGTGCAGGCTGTTTCAGGCGACAGTTCACGTGGCGCCAACCCAGGATAGCTCACTCCTTGGAGCAACAGCTACACGAGCTCTCTGCTAAGACCCCACCGTCTTCCGGTCTAAACCACCCTCCCTGGGGTGCTCCCACAGATTCTTGCTGTGGATCCATCGTGACCCTTCATTGTGAACGTTGTATCCCGCAGTCTGTGTGCATCAGGCTATCGAAGTCCCTGTGCAGGGCATCATGGTGGCGGGGGAGGGGCTCAAATGGGTGTCCTGCCTGGAAACCGAAGGGATATTCAACTGCATGAGGGCAGGATAGGAGGGCCACAGGAGATAGAGAAAACTCGTGGAGGCAAGACTAAGTGAGGAATCAGCAATCCACTCATGAACATTGCTATATTGAAAATAAAATCTTAAACAATCATCATGGCACCCTTTCTCTGCAGCTATTTTGAGCTGACTGCTCACCCCATAATGGGCCCGAGGGACGTCGAGTCCATCCGAGGGCTTCTGGCATGCCAGATTCCTCGTGGTCCCTGTGGACCACCTGCCACTCACCCAGAACACTGGGGGCGACCAGCACTCTGAACTCAGGGCTCAGGTGACAAGGCAAGCCCAGGGAGGGAGCAGTGACGGACCCGTGAAGACAGTGCCATCTGAAGTTCACGGCAATGTCAGAGCCCCAAGCCACTGTCGCTGCAGGTACAGGCCTGTGAATGCAGAAGGTGTGGGGCCAAAGTGGAGGAGCTGGTTGCCAATGGTTTTGAGTGTAAACACAGCTGGAGACACCCCCTTAAATGATGGTTAAGGGTGGCTCTTAGAACCACCATCTTGAGATTCATAAAACTGCACCCTGTGCCAAAGCCTTGGTCCACAAGCACAGAAAAACATTCAGGACAACTGGGTCAAAGAGCCTGTCACAAATACATTGAAAAACAAAGGCATCCGAGAGAGAGAGGGTGGGGTGCTAGACTGCTAATAAATCAGAAGAGGTGAGATCATGATCGCCCCAAATGACTGACCACCAGCTGATACACATCCCCAGAAGCAGTTGTTAGCAAAAAAGTTGGCAAGCAGTCTGGGTTTAGGAAGCAATGGACACTTTGTACATATAATGTAGCTATTGTGGAAAGAGAAGCTCAGGCGTGTTTGAAAACTCCCAGGCGTAAATCAGGGGTGGGCAGGAAACTGCTCTCAGCTGAGGCTGGAGTGGTCTGGTCCCCACCACGCAAGTGGAGCTGTCTGCAGGTCTCACGAGAAGAGAAGGCACAGCCGCTCCTGTCAGGAGAAGAACTATGGAAGCCCAAACAGAAAGCAATCAGAGAAGGAGGGAACAGGAGGCAGAACCCTGGAGACACTCGGGATGAAAGTGAGACGATGATATAATGGAAATGGGTGCATCTAAGATGCTGGAGGAAGATTTCAGAGTTAACTAGACACTCAGTAGAGGGAAAAGAAGTTGCCAGTGACTTTGGCTGTGCACTCTTCACGTCAGCTCCTTCTGCCTGTAGGTGGACACACTGGAAATGCACTGACGATCGACAAGCCATGCACCAGGCTTATGGGAACTCTTGACCAAACCCATGTCAAAGCCAGAGATGCAAACCACCTTTCCAAGTGGGTCATTTAAGAATGCACTTATCCTAAGTAACAGAAGTCCTGACTCTAACTGGCCTCTGACTGAACAGAAAGTCTTAAATAAATAAAATCTCCAGAAATGGGACCCGATTTACTGTGAAGTCTTAAATAGATAAAATGCCCAGGAACAGGGCTGGTAGCAAGGAAGGTAGGGCGGAGTCCCAGTACAGACCCAGGTGCCCTCTGTCCCACCTCCTCACTGTACTGACCTGCTGTGGGCTGTGTTCAAGTCTGGCTCCCATGAAGGCTGCTGGGGCTCCCACGGCTGGATGGCCTTCATTCACACACATGGAAGGGGATCGCATCTTTGTCCCAGCACCCCAAAAGTACGGAGATTGATTTTGATTGGACCATCCTAGGTCCCAGGGCCGGTCCTGAAAGCATTGTTCTGCCCAGAACATGAGGAAGAGAGGGGAATGGCCCAGTGGGCCCACTCTGTGTCCAGTACATCCCTTCTGCAGCCAGGAATCAGGTCAGCCTCCCTAGAGACCAGGTGAGAACTGGAGGCTGCAAATAAGCCCTGGAAGATGAAAGGGGGAGGAGGCACCTGGAGACACAAGAAAGCAGGAGCCGGTAGCCTGTTGACCAGGTGCTTAATGTCCAGCCTCCAGTCCTGGTCAGTGCCAGGGTGGCCCTTAGAAGTGACTCAGGAGGCTGGAATAGATGCAGAGTCGAGGATGCACACGAGGAACAACTGGCTGAGGAAACAAGGCCAAGACCCTGAACGCTGTCCCAAGGTCCGCGTAGAGGGTGAGGGTTCGAATGCGGATTAGTCTAAACAGAAGCCCTTGGTGTCCGAAAGGTGGAGGCTGACGCCGAGCAGGGTGGACGGTGGGAGCTATGGAAACCTGCCCGGCCCAGGCCTGCTGCTCCACACGGAGCCTCAGGCAATCCTAGCAGGAGTACACCAGCCTGCGTTCCCTGGACAGAGGGCCAGTGCCCAAGGGTTCCGCATCACCACAGCCATGGCGCTGTGGCTGGGAGGAGCGGGTGGTGACAGAGGTGTCTGGCCCACATCAGGGATGGGCCAGCGAGGTACACAGTCCTTCTCAGCTTCTCTCGTCCCTGTGAAGCAAGGAGGTGCGTGAACTTCCCAGCAAGCTGGCTTCTGCCGGATGGGGGACCACTGATCCGTCTGGGAGCCTGAGGAACACCACAATCAGCCCAGGGATGAGTGTATTAGTCACCGCCCCCCACGCCCTAGGTTCCGCTTGTCCTTGAGCTGCATGCAGCCTGGTGGTAGCCGCAGAGCGGCCTTCCCAGCGGTGTCTTTGCATTCAGGACTCTGAGTGGCCTGCTTACGGCTGGGTTTCGGTCTCTGTGTGGAGGTTTCACTGCATGCAAATGTCTGCCGCACATGCTCACGGACTGCGGTGCCTCCCCCGGGAGTGCACTGACCGGCTGCCTGCCCTCTCCCCTCCACCTCTCCTCTGCATTATGTTTATGCATTCAGAGAGGAGTTTTCTGGGAAGACCGTGAGGGAAAGGCTGTGATTTATCTTCGTTCCCTCATGGGCGCCCAGCTTGTCCTGCAGGAGGTCAGCCTCGCACAGATGCCAGCACCCTGCTTATTGACGTCCTGCTCCCACTAATGGCCGGGGGCAGGGCGGCCAGGTCTGACGAGGGAGGCATTAGGAAGAGCACTTTGGCTAATGGAAGCCGGGGTTTCACGGGGACACACAGGGAACCACGCTCTCCTGCCAGAGCCGCACGCTCACGAGGACACATCCTTGGAAGTGAGATGGGCTTTTGGAAATGCGCCGCCTGCTGCTCCTTTGTGCAGTTCTTGCCTTTCCTCTCGGGTCCTGACTCTGAAAGCTCACCCGTCCCGGCTCCAGCCCACTTCCAAGGCCTCGTCCTCTCAGGCCCTCGTCCTCTCTCCTGAGTGTGCGTCAGGCCAGCCCCTTCCTCACCCTGGCTCAGCCTTCACCCAGGTTGATGTCTGGGCACTCACAAAGCCAAGCGCCCTTCTCCAGACCAGCCGCTCCACCCTGCCTCGGGCAGTCCTCGCCAGTTCACGACAGGCCTGCCTTCCCGGGCAGAGGGCAGTGTGCTTCTCCAGTGGAGGCCTCCAGGCTCAGCCGGGCCGGGAGGTGCCAGTGGGGAGCAGCCAAGGGTGCGGGTGAGCACAGGAGCAAGGGGCCACAGCCCGCCACGCCCAGCACCTCCCAGAGGCCTAGATGTCTCTGGCCCTGCCCTGGTGCCCGGCCCAGGGCCAGAGCGTTTGAATGAGTGAGTGAAGGAATGAAGACCGTGAAGGTCTAAGGAAATGAAAAGCAGAAGGGAAGACGTGGACCCTGGGTGTGCAGCCTGAGACAGAGACAAGGGGGGCTCCCAGCCTCACCTCCTGGGTCGCGCTGAGTCAGGAGGGGTGGGGTGCTGCTGTCCCTCCCACCGGACTCTCCCCAGCTGCTGTCTTCAGGTGAGGGAAGCCACGGCCACCCACTGGGGGAAGCTGCGCTGGGCCTGCTCCTGATTCCATGTGATCTATCAGCACTTTCCAGAAGCAGGAAGGTCAGAGGCTCGCCAAGACCTCAGCCCAAGGGGGACTGTGTTTGTGGAAAGCAGCCAGCTACCACTGCGAGCTTCCCTCAGGTTACCTTGCAGTTGCCGTCCACTGAGTCAGGCAGGCCCCAAAGACAGAGCACCACACTCCTGTCTGCAGTCACTCAGTTATTGTCACATGGGTTGGGCCTGTCCCGCAGCAGGTAGGCTGTGTACCAGCTGGCTCTTAATTCTGGATTGGAGCAGCTCTCCCAACTCCACAGTCGGTGTTAGGGAAGACTGAAATGCTCTGCACCCTCGTGTGCAGGTCCAGTAGGTGATGCTGTCAGCCACATAGGAATATCACGCAGGCATCACAAAGAACAGAGCAGGAGGCAACCTGGTATCCCCTCACCAACTATTCCCCAAACACATTTCAGATTAAGACTACATTTCAGAGTTTTGTTTCTGATGATCCCTCTCACTAAATGTTCTTTGAGTTTCTTTTACTGTCTCTTTTTACCACGCTTCCAAACATTCTTGAAAGCTAGATAAAAGTGTGTTGATAGTCTGTACGTGTGGTGGACAGACTGGGTAGAGATGCCTTAGATCCTTAGGAAAGATGGTTTTTATTTGGACTTCTTACCAATAAAACATTTGATTTTATAGAAATGTTAATTTAAAAATCTGGACTCCCACCACTAACTTTATTTTAGTTCTAAAAGACATGAGGCTTTTTTGGCCTGCAATTAGCAACTAGAGTGGCGGGGTGCCTGAATGAGAGGGCCTCCTGTCACAGACCAGTCAGAATACAGGGACGAGTGACTGCCCCCTGGCCCATCCAGCCATCCTGCCATCTGTCTGTCTGAGTCAGCCTGGGCTGCTACAGTAAGAACGCCACTGTGGGCTTCCAGGAAAGCACAGACTGTCTAGTTCTGACGGCTAGGAAGTCCAAGCTCAGTGCCTGGAGGGGCCACTCCTCAGGCTTGGGACTGTCATCTTCTTCCTCTGTCTCATAGGTGACAGGGAGCCCGGGTCTCCAATCCATCCGGGGCCCACCTCAAGACCTCCCAGAGGCCCTGCCTTCCCACTGGGAGAGACTTCAAGACTTGGATTCGTGGGGACAAGACATCCAGGCCACAGCCCTACCCCACGGTCCCTCATCCACACGTGCACAGAGTTAGTCTCTGCTGTGTGATTGGAGGGCTCCGGACATGGCCCCTCTGCTCTCTGCTGTGTGATTGGAGGGCTCCCGACAGGGGCCCTCTGCTCTCTGCTGTGTGATTGGAGGCTCCCTGACAAGTCCCTTCCCCCGCCCCCACTGCTCTCTGCTGTGTGATTGGAGGCTCCCGACACAGACCCTCTGCTCTCTGCTGTGTGATTGGAGGCTCCCGACACAGACCCACTGCTCTCTGCTGTGTGATTGGAGGCTCCCGACAGGGGCCCTCTGCTCTCTGCTGTGTGATTGGAGGACTCCCGACAGGGGCCCTCTGCTCTCTGCTGTGTGATTGGAGGGCTCCCGACACAGACCCTCTGCTCTCTGCTGTGTGATTGGAGGACTCCCCACACGGGCCCTCTGTTTCTTTCCTCTGTTGAGTTTCCAAGACCGCTGCTTCCTGCCACCCTTTCCCCTGCTCTTTATTCTGGGACATCTCTTTCTTGCTGCTTCTGAGTGGACAAGGTCTGGGCAGCTCTCACTGTACCAAGAGCAGGTGGAATCCAGGTCCCCACAGAGCTCCTCATCATGACGTGAGCAGGAACATCACTCAGTAGAACCACACAGGAGCACCAAGGAGCACTAAGGAACACCACCCAGAGAACACCCAGGAGCACTGCCCAGGAGCACCCAGGAGCAGCACTCAGGAGCATCACCCAGAAAGCACCCAGGAGCACTGCCCAGGAACACACAGGAGCACCACTCAGTAGAACCACACAGGAGCATTAAGGAGACTCAGGAGCACCGCCTAGGAACACCCAGGAGCACCACCTAGAAAGCACACAGGAGCACCAAGGAATACAAACCAGGAGCATCACCTAAGGGCACCTAGAAGCACTGCCCAGGAACACCAACCAGGAGCACCACCCAGGAAGTACCCAGGAGCACGCCTCAGGAGCACCCCTCAGGAGCACCCCTCAGGAGCATCAAGAAGCACGCAGAAGAAGCACTTCAGGAGCACCACCATCAGGTGGTTCATCAACAGCAGAAGGAGGTGCTTCTTGTGTTTGAAGTACGATTCACCTAGACAAATTCAAAAGCCTCTCCAACTCCAGCACCTGTGGCTGTCTTCACAGGGCGTGGAGTGAAGGGGACAGGGCACTTGTCATTGAAGGAACCATGGACATTTTCCCCATCGTGGGGATAGAAAGAAATTGCCCATGGAACTCCCCGTGATGGGGTTTTAGGAAACCATGCTCATCCCATCCTGCTTGGGCAGTGGTCCGGGATCCTGAGCCCGGTCACTTAGCCGCCCTGACCTCACGGCCCATTGGCCACCATGCTCCCTTCTGCACCATGGGCTGGAGGGCACCTTCGCTTTCCTGCACACGAGGGGTCAGGCTGGGCTGACATAATAGCTTCCAACTTTTTTTTTTCCCCTAGAAAAACTTGTTTAAAACCAAAGATTGTATTCTAACATAATTTTGAAAATAAAAAAATAATTCTAGTTGATTCTAGTGATGTAAAATGATGATATACAATTTACTTCCTTTCCGGACTTAATATGAATTTCATTCCATGTGGCTTACTGAGTGTGAAGACTAAATTCATCTATTACTTTTCAATCAGTTATCATCTTATCTTGAATAGAGCACAATTAATTCCATGCTATTAAATAATTTATTCAATTGTCATAGTTGCCAAAACACAATAAACTATGCTATTCTTCTCTGTATGTAATTAATAATTGTACACAAGCAGAAAATAATTTGACATTATTAAGTAATTACCATTTAATTATTTCAGTTAGCAAAATCCATTAAATGGCATTCAATCAATTTTCCTGCGATTATGTTAGTTAGCAAATTGTATTTAATCTACCCTTAAAATCAAGATAAATTTTTAAATTACATTTTTCCCACATAACTTTAAAAAAATCAAATTGTTCAATATGTTCAAGATTTTTTTTTTTTCTTTTTTAAATGAGAACTTCCCAAAAAGTCAAATTTTGACAAATCTTATAAAATTGCAATTTTGGGCAAATCTTTGTCACTGCAATTGGGGTCTCAAACCTCATGCCATGCAGTGTCCCTACTGGACCTCAGACGCAGTGTCAGTGCTGACACGCTCACAACCGCGGGCTTCGCGCACCTTCAGGGGGCTCCATCTTGGGCCTCGCCCCTGCCTCCCGCAGCTGCGCGGGGTTCTGGCGCCGGCAGCGCAGGGTCTTGCTCTCGGTTTTAGGGACAACCTTGCTCTCCAGCTTCTCGGGGCCCGAATCCCCTCCTTGGAGCGGCAATCTCCTGAAGCGCAGGGGGCGAGAGCGCTTTGGTCTTCATCCGCCCGACAGGGCCGGGCCCCTGCTGGACCCACGCTGGCTGCTCGTGGGCTCTGGCCAGCTGTGGAGATCTTGCTGGTGAGGTGACAGGACTGAAGCGGCTTTTGCGACCCTCGCAAGGTTCTCTGAAGCCGACCTTGCTGCATCTGGGAGGGTCGTCTGAGAGACCCCTCACCCAACAGGTGGGCCCCTGGAGAGACCACATAAAGCTGGGCGCCAGCTCTAATCCACCCGCGCCAGAAAAGAGGTGATTTAGGTCAGGGTTTTGTCCCAGTGGGATAGACCAACGCCTTTTACATTGCCCCTTTCATCCCTCAAATGATGGGACTTCTGATCATTATTTTCAAGGAACTGCATAAGTTTTATGTCTCAGCACTTCCGAGTCTTACAGTTGAAGTCCCAATTGACTGCTTGGTTGATTGATTACCACCAATTTTTAGTATTTAGCTATTTCCTTGATTTTGGCATAAATGGAAAGTCGCCTTTTGAAGGATCTCTTCCCTTTTAGAGATTACTCGTTCAGGGACCATAGAAGTACAAGGAAGTCAGACATGACTATGCCCACCGCATAGGAAGCAGCTGACATGCCAATTCCTCACTATAGAGCAAAATACCTTTGATGACGCCAGCCTTACACACTAGTCCATATCATATAACTGAGGTCTTCAACAGAGAAGAACGTATTTCTTTCTCCCCTGAGATCCAAGGACAATGGTTCTATCACAAAGCCTGGTTCTAGCACTGTACGTTAGCAGGTTCACATCTCAGCCCTCCACTATAATCTTGCTTCAAAGCAACAAACTGTTAATTGTTTCCAATTTTGCTTTAAGGTACAACTCAAATATTGAGACTGCAAGGTTTCCACGGACCCTTCCTCCCTATCTGCCAGAGACACGTTGCCACAGCGGAGTGGAGACCACAGGTGCTGCTCTGCAGGGACGCGGTCACCTGGGGGCAGCTGGCAAGTGTGTAATCGTGTCTCTTTTCTCAAACTCTCTGAGCTGTTTTCAGCCAGCCCATGAACACAGCAGGACTTGGTATTTGCTGGATGGATGCAGATAACCTTTCAAAGAGAAGCAGGAAGGGATTGAGGAGTGGTAAGCGCTGTGGAGTGATGGCTGTGCAGCATGGCGGGATGCCATCCCAGCCTCTTCCTGGCCATGGCCCCGTGCAGCCTAGCTGTGACCGGGAAGCCAGGGTGCAGAGCAGGGGACCCAGCCACCTCCTCTCACTCCTCGTTTCCTGTGGCCTGCTCTCCTACACCTCTCACCTCTGCCACTCATCTCTGCCCCTGGCTTGCCCACTACTGCAGGTCCATGACCTCGGATATGACAACCTTCCTGGGTTTTCCCAGCACCCTGCCCACCCTGACTGGATGGCGCCAGGTGCAGAATTTCCCACTGCTGAGTGGGTCTGGAGTGCCACTGTCTGCTGTTCCAGAAGAACCCTGGAAAGTTCTTCTCTCCCGACCCATGGATGGGGCTGGTTACTGCCTCTCACTGGTCTGGTGGGGGGCAAGGTGAGCTGTCAGCCTCAGACTGGCCCCTCCTGCCATTTCCAGCACAGCCACAATATGCTGTCATTGCAGGGAGCGTCGAACTCAGTGACTAGGTTCAAAAAAGGAGATAATGAAAGAAGGAAGGAAAACTCTTCAACCCACCTAACTTTCCTTTCTAACTTGAAAGAAGGCTTTGACCTATTTTCATCTTAGATTCCAAATTCACGTTCACAGCTCCTAACAGGGTCCTCTGCATGTCAGCACTTCCTGGCCACGTGTTCCAGACCCAGCTCTGCAATGTGCTGCGTCTGAATTTGCAGAATCTGTGCACTGCCATGATGGCATTAGGCTCTGGGTCAGATGAAGTCTCACATGTCAGCACTGACGCCACACCAGGACCACCTGCAAGAAGCCCACCGCTCCCAGGGAACCGCCTGAGGGTGAACAAACAACCCAAGGTGCAGGCCGTGAGAAGAAGGTGAGCTCAGTTTCCCAGGGGCTGTCCCAAGCCATAGGTGCGCGAGGGGAGAGGAGGAGGTTTGCGGGGAGTCCTACCAGCGCCACACTGTGAGCACTGAGCAGTGGTGTAGACTGGATTCATCCACATCCCCACACTGTGAGCACTGAGCAGTGGTGTAGACTGGATTCATGCACATCCCCACACTGTGAGCACTGAGCAGGTGGTGTAGACTGGATTGATGCACATCCCCACACTGTGAGCACTGAGCAGTGGTGTAGACTGGATTGATGCACATCCCCACACTGTGAGCACTGAGCAGTGGTGTAGACTGGATTGATGCACATCCCCACACTGTGAGCACTGAGCAGTGGTGTAGACTGGACTTATGCACATCCCCACACTGTGAGCACTGAGCAGTGGTGTAGACTGGATTCATGCACATCCCCACACTGTGAGCACTGAGCAGGTGGTGTAGACTGGATTGATGCACATCCCCACACTGTGAGCACTGAGCAGTGGTGTAGACTGGATTGATGCACATCCCCACACTGTGAGCACAGAGCAGTGGTGTAGACTGGATTCATGCACATCCCCACACTGTGAGCACTGAGCAGTGGTGTAGACTGGACTTATGCACATCCCCACACTGTGAGCACTGAGCAGGTGGTGTAGACTGGACTTATGCACATCCCCACACTGAGCACTGAGCAGTGGTGTAGATTGGATTGATGCACATAGATCACTTTCCTGCTGGCTGCATGATGGCTTCAGGTGGCTTCTTTTTCTTTTGAAATCAGGGAACCTGAGGGGAACCCGTGGGGGCACAGAGGCGGAATGCAGTCCCTGCCTGGAGAAGGCTCGCGCGTAGCCATCAAGGTGTGCGGGTGGGGAGCAAGGGAAGCCAAAGACACCAGCCACTAGCACTTGTCAGTCTCTTCTCCTCTCAGTAAAATGGCAATGCCGCTGCTGACCCTAAGTGTGCCAGGCAGATGAAGTGAACTTGGCACCTATCACGCGATGAGAGCCCAGTAGGCTTCAGGCTCCTGTGGCTACTGTCCCTGATGTTCGAGGAGGCAACACTGCATGACCCTGTGACTCTCAGGCTGGTCACCACCACGTGCCTCAGTGCTGGGGCCACAGGCCTGGCCTCAGTTTGGGGCTAGAAAGGTAGGTCTCCTCTCAGACCAGGTAGGTCTCCTCTAAGACCAGGTAGGTCTCCTCTGAGGCCAGGTGGGTCTCCTCTGAGGCCAGGTGGGTCTCCTCTCAGACCAGGTGGGTCTCCTCTAAGACCAGGTAGGTCTCCTCTAAGACCAGGTAGGTCTCCTCTAAGACCAGGTAGGTCTCCTCTAAGACCAGGTAGGTCTCCTCTAAGACCAGGTGGGTCTCCTCTCAGACCAGGTAGGTCTCCTCTAAGACCAGGTAGGTCTCCTCTCAGACCAGGTAGGTCTCCTCTAAGACCAGGTAGGTCTCCTCTGAGGCCAGGTGGGTCTCCTCTCAGACCAGGGCGGATCTCCTCTGAGGCCAGATCGGTCACTTCTTAGGCCAGAGCAGCAACACGTGCCCAGTGTCTTCATAGGACATGCCCACCTTGCCACAGAGCCCTGCCCACACTCGGGGGCCTGTCTGAAACTGGTACTTTGCAACAGCAGGTCCACGGTTTCCTGCTGCGTGGATCCTGACTCCGATGGCTCCATGAGGCTCCCACTTCCTCCTGATAAGAGGGCCCAGGTGGCAGCCACCCCATGCATCAGGGCAGGGTGCTGGGGGGCACAGTGGCAGGACCTCAGAAGGCCCAGGGGGCAGCCACCCCATGCATCAGGGCAGGATGCTGGGGAGCACAGTGACAGGACCTGAGAAGGCCCAGGTGGCAGCCACCCCGTGCATCAGGGCAGGGTGCTGGGGGGCACAGTGGCAGGACCTCAGAAGGCCCAGGGGGCAGCCACCCCATGCATCAGGGCAGGATGCTGGGGAGCACAGTGACAGGACCTGAGAAGGCCCAGGTGGCAGCCACCCCGTGCATCAGGGCAGGGTGCTGGGGGGCACAGTGGCAGGACCTCAGAAGGCCCAGGGGGCAGCCACCCCGTGCATCAGGGCAGGGTGCTGGGAGGCACAGTGACAGGACCTGAGAAGGCCCAGGTGGCAGCCACCCCGTGCATCAGGGCAGGGTGCTGGGGGGCACAGTGGCAGGACCTCAGAAGGCCCAGGTGGCAGCCACCCCGTGCATCAGGGCAGGGTGCTGGGGGGCACAGTGGCAGGACCTCAGAAGGCCCAGGGGGCAGCCACCCATGCACCAGGGCAGGCCCTGTTCAGGTTGGAGGCCCATAAAGATTCCTCTGAAAGAAAGGCTTGGGGATTGGAGGTGCCCAGCCCTGGATGTGGGGACGGCATGGGCCAGGGGCAGAGGGCTCGGAGGGAGCCCTGTCTCAGGCCAGTCCTGGAGGCCCTCTTCACTCTTCTCTCTGTGTCCTGGCAGGAAGCTTGGGGCAGGGAAGGATGGTCGACTCAGAGCAATGCCAGGGACACTGGGAAGGGCTGAGCGGAAGGTCCCCTCTCAGCAGAGGCTCTTCTGGGCCCTGGAGTGCTGACAGCTCAGAGCCCCAGGCAGAGGGAGGCTGCCACTCTCAGGAAATGGGTCAGAGGGGAACGATGCAGGAGACTGACATTTGGGATCTTGTAATGAAACCTGTGGACCCTGGGATCACAGTGCAGTGAGTCCTAAGTGTCACCAAGCCCGCCCGGGCACTCAGGGATCGCAACAGACTTCCTAGTAACTCTGCTTCGAAAGTGACTGTCCACGGTCAGCTTATATTTTATAAGAAGCATCTAGCCTTAAAGACAAGATCAGAATCATCAAGCAGGAGAAAAAGACTCACAGGAGTGACAATCACTGAAGAAATGGGAGCAGGCCAGTCGTGACAATGTCCTCAGAGAGACGAGATGACATTGCATTTGTAAACTACAGACAGGATGGTATTAAAAATCAAGAATCAGAGAAAGAGCTCTAAAAAAAAAATACAATCTTAAAAAATGGGAAATTCGGTGGGAGAGTCGGAAGGTGAAATTGAGAAAGTGTTCAGTAAACTGGAACTCCAAATCCAGATGTGCCCCGGCTCCCTGGTCTCCCTGGGTGTCCCACGGGTCCAGCTGTGGGGCCCTCCCAGACGTTTTCTTCCAGTAAAACCCCTGAGAATTCCCCTGGGCTGACAGGATGGCCCTCACAGGTGCCATCATGGTCAGCTTTCCTTAGGTCCCCACAGGAAGGTCAGCACCTCAGTCCCCTCCTCCCTGCACAGTGTGGCCGTCTGCGTCCCTCCTGCTGGCCTGGCCTCGCTGACCCTCTCTCCTCTTGTTGACCTGTCTGCTTCTTTGTCTGCCCCGTTAGAAGGCGCTCTGAGCTCTCGCTGGCCGGGAGATCACTGTGCATGTGTGTGCTGGGCATTGTGGCCTTCCCCCAGAGCACAGCCCTGGACAGTGCCCGGGAACGTGGGCCCTGTGGGAGCAAAGACAGCCGTCGGGTTTACACTTGATCCAGAATTCACAGAAGCGTCCGCACACCGTTGGCGCTCACTAAGTACTTATGAAATGAGGGTGAATGCTGTATCGAAGAGACTCCAGTGAGGAGGACACCTCCAAGTGCACATACTGTCCTGGGCCTCACCGGGCTCCTTGCCGTCATCTCCGTCCCAGGGCAGCAGCACCTGGCGCCCCAGGAGGGCAGAGGCATCGCTGCCGCCCGAGATCTGACTAGCAACTATGGGAGTGGAGCAGTGGGCCCCAGGGCCTGGCCCCAGGGTGAAGGTGACTTGTCACCAAACCAGCCCTGCTATGAGTGGAGAGGAGGTTGGGGATCGCTTCCCAGAGAGGCCCAAACAGGACTGCTCCGGGCATCAGGCACACCGCCTGACTGAACATTGACCTTTCAGGTCACCATTGACATTATCATTAAGGCTGAACTTAAACTAGAATGTAGGTTATTATGAAGGTTTTTCCAGTATTTACAAGGACAACTGGGTGCGGGCTTGGGGGGATCGTAAACGTGCACATTTAGGAGCATGGTTTTCGGGGGGACCGTGCCACCTAGATGTGGCCTCCACAGTGACATCTGCTATATCTACAGTGCTTGCTGAAGGTGGCTCCACTGTGCATCTGCGGGGGACGGAGGTTGGGCCTTCGCCTTCCCCGGCCTCCACTCGCTGCCTGCTTTCTTTTCCTGTGACCTCTTATCTTTCCTTAGAGGAGAGTGGAGTGGCTGCAGGACCGGCACCTCCCAGCCCCCGGTGAGGGCTGCCAGGTGGGGAGCGGGGGCGGGTGGAGCAGGCAGTGCACCTCCACCCACCGTCATGTCATCTCCACCACAATGAGATGGCGAGCCAGCGCGGGATTGCTCCCGCGGAAGCTCATGAATAAAGAGGGAAGCGTGGGGCTGTCAGATGCCGGCATGCAAACGGGACACTGCTGCACAGGCCGCTCCGACTAACAGATGGACCGCAGGCGCGAGATGCGGGAAGATTTACCAGCCTAAATAATTCAGGGGAACGTCGTGTGGCAAGCCGGCGTGCCCAGAGCAGGCCAGCAGAAGGTGCAGATGGAAGGGCAGGCCGGTCCTTTCCCATAACCCCATTAAGAACAGACCCCGTCTGAGCGGAGGCCTGACGCAGAAGCCCAGGGAGAGGCCAGCAAATGAGAAGCGCGCTCTAGACGTGGTCCCTCAAGGTCAAGAGCTACTTAACAGTGCAGCTTGCATCGCCTAGCCAGAAGGGAAGGGTGTGTGCTCCTCCGCTCATCCCCTACTCCACCCCACACCTTTGTCCTGCAGGAACCAAAGCTCAGTGGTGAGCCACTCAGACCTGGGAGGGCTAGCAAGCCTCCGTCTTCCGAGCTCCTACTCAGACACAAATTCTAGGCTTAAAACCCAAACTACACACGGCAACATGCTTCCAATGCGTGTTTCTTAGAAACCGGGGTCCCGCCCGCCCCAGGCCCTTTGGGGCAGAGTCTGTACCTGCCCCTGAAGGCAGGGCCAGGTTCCTCTCCTGCACTTAGCCTGCCTTCAAGCACACACTGCTCATGCACAGCTGGTGAAAAAGTCTTCCTCACCCCCGGGATCGCTGCTAGCAGGGGCCCAGCAACTGGTTCTCAAGAATGAAACTCTCATCCAGAAAAACTCCTGGGAGCCTGCACACGCTGCACACCTGTGCCCAGAGGTGAGCAGCCCAGGCAGGGGTGTGGCAACAGGCAGAGCCAGGAGGCCCCACGATGCCCAGAGCGCAGGCAGCAGGGCAGGCCCCACCATCCAGCACCTGGAGCTGGCCACTCCCCAGGGCCAGGTCTCCACTCCTCAGCTCAAAGCCAGGATTGAGCAAGTGCTTTCTGAACACTCCTGCCACTCCTGCACTCAGCTTCCCTGGGTAAAAGGAAGGACTTCCATTTCAGGCCACGTCGGGGTCCATGGCTCGAGCTTCCTCAGTGTCTGCTGCCTCCCAAGGTGTCCACCGGCACATTCCAAAATCAGATTGCTCAAGACCAGGCAGTGAAGGCACACATACATACAACACACACACATGACACACACTTACACACCACAAACATAAATACAATGCACACATAGCACATGTACACACATCACATATAAACACATCACATGCACACATAACACACATGCCCACTCCACACCTACATACATGGATCACACACAAGCACACGTCACACACATACAACACACACATTTACATGTCTCACAGCACATGCATGTACATGTCACACAGAGATACATGTCACACATATACATGTAACACATTACACATATACATAAAACGCACTAATACATATCACATGCATGTATACACAACACAGTGCAATAATACACATAACTGCGTGTCACACAATGTAACACACATGTAGAAGCCAAAATACACACCACATGCATGTATATACTATACATAGGTGCATGCAACACACATAACACACATGTACACACCACACATATGCACACACCACACATAAATACAAGCTGTGCACTCATGTAGACACACAACAGGCACATATAACATGCATGCACATGTCACGCATAAATACAGACCATGCACTGCATACATAACACACATCATACACGAGTACGTGACACACACATAACACACGTGTACTTGATTCACATACGAACATGTGACACATTATATATCCCGTATACACACGTAGTAGACATGTGCACAGCACACATGTGTGCACACGTTACACACATAAATACATGCCTCATACATACATGCCCATATAGTTTATTTTAAACTTGTTTCGATCTAAAGCAAAAGATCTTATTTTGAGCCCATACTCTGGATTTTATTGAATGCCCTCTTACATGAAATGAAGAAATAGCAAAATGGTAAATTTTGTTTTAAAATCTCTATTGTGAAACCATGGGTAACCCCGTCTGTGCTCCTCCACCCAGCCACACACAAACCTTCTCTTGCTCCAAGTGTTTTCATTTTCTTAGTTATGAGATGAGAAGGTGCTAGAACTTCTTGTGTCAGCCCAGAAAGAAGCCAGGGCGCGTCCCTCCAGCGAGCACTGCAAGACGCACACACTCCAGCCTTGGGGTGCTGGGGAGGAGGCCCACCAAACACTGCAGTTGGTTTTGGAAGACGCACAAAAATTCTTGCACGCAATTTCCTAATTTCCAGTTCTGCAAATTATTAATCACCTGCTTTTGCTCATTGATTTCCGCCTGGTTGGGGGTGTCCATGCCGGCTCCCTCCACCTGACCCTCCAGGACGGATTCAGCTACTAGTCTGGAAGCCATTGAGAAAGACTGGAGGGACTCCAGAAAGCTCTAAAGAAGGTCCCGCTGTAGTGAGGAGCTCCCAACCATCGTCATGCATTCCAAGCAGACAGGCGTCCGCCCTCTCCGAGAACCTTCTAGCTGCGTCGAGAGCAGTTGTTTCCTGTTGCGGCTGTGGACGGTGCGGTGTGCACACAGTGGTGACCGGGGAGAGTTTCCTGTCCGCATTCCTTGTGTTTTCTGGAATCCTTGGGCCTGGACCAGTTTGCAGAGCATTCCACTCAGGGCAGAGACGTGGGCAAGAGATCCGTGGCACAGGCACTATCTCTGCTTCCGTGGGGAGGGTGTGACACAAACTTTCTCCACCTCCCGTGGGGGACCAGGACAGTGTGTCTCAGTCTCACTATGAGTGGGACACCTGATCCTCACATCCACAGGGATGCCCTTGCTGGGGACGATGTCCCGCGGTCAGTCTTTCATCATTCTGACTCTTGGGTGTCACAGGGCCTTGGATCCTCCACTACTGAAGCCCCACCAGGCGTTTCCTGAACCCCAGGGAAGGCAGGAACGCAGGTGTCCATCTCGGGCCAGTAGCCAGGGTGAGGAGAGCGTGCACAGGTCTTTTGTTTCCCATGAGGGTCCTCCGGGTGAGGCCAGGAGGGCACTGACAACCAGGCACCTTCCAGACTGAGGACCCTGCGTGGGCTTGGTTCCATCTCTGCGGAGGCATGCACTGCGGACCTGGGGCGTCCCTCAGGTTCCCCTGCAGGGGCACCAGCACTGTGGCCCCAGGAAGGAGCTGGGGTGACCACTGAGGGGACTTAGTGAGGCACGGCTTGGCCTGTCTGCAGGTCTCTGCACCGGCTCACTCCAGGTCCGGCAGGACCCTCTACCCTGTCCCTCACCCTTCAAGGGGAGCCGGGCAGGCAGGAGCCACCAGCTGCCTCGAGCAGGCAGGGGCCGTGTCCCGTGACCAGCACTGCTCGCCGAGTCACAGCTTGGAGGCTTCGACACACTGCAGCCTTCTGTCCATTCTCCATCTGAGATGTCCCCATCATGGTTTCAAAACGAACCTGTAAAGACCTGCTACTTTAAGATGACAGTGAAACTAAACCACAGCAGTAAAATATTTATAGATGTCAATATCATTTTATTCCCAAGGACCTTGTTGTAAGGAATCAGAATTCATCTAAGGAAACTAAGGTGAGAGAGAGACTGGTCGGAAGGGGATCTCCACCTTAAAGGGCGCTATCACCGTCTGCCAGGCTGCTGGCCGCTGCCCCGACAACCAGGGTTTTACTCTTCCCTCCTGTCAGCATACAGGGATAGCCCAGAGTCCCCAGGCATTTGGGGGGAAGCATTTAACATGAAAATTAGAGACAAATATACAAATAGGAAGAAAGACAGAAAAAAGAAAAACCAAGAGTAGAAGAAAAATCTTACAATTAAAATCCAAGTAGATACGGATTGCACCAATCAACTAAGGCAGTATTCTATGGAGAGGGACTTTAGGGCAAAAATCGCCTCCAAAAAATTAAGAAATAAAGAGGAGAAAAAGGACAAAGGGATGAAAATCCAAAAGAAATAATAGAGCTGAGAATCGATGCAGAGTCAGACAAAAATACCTGGAAAACAGAGAGGCCATTGCCCAATACCAGCAATCCCCCAAAGTCCAGGAGGCCAGTCTCGGCCTGAACGAGCCCCGTGACCGCAGTTTCCACCCACCACGTGAGGAGCGCATCCCACACAGGAAGGAGGCAGGCCCTTTTGGGAGGAGAGAGGTCTCCTGGGAACATAAAAGTCAGATGCCCAGAGGAACCGGCAAAAGCAGAGCTGGACCTTCTGTGTGCTCGGGCAGCACAGTTCTGTCCCTGGGCACACAGAGGCACACCCAAGGCTTTGGTCAGATCTGCTAAGCCTCTGCTCCCAGGCCCTCTCGCCCCAGTAACGCAGGTGTCCCCTGTGGCCGTGTGGCAGAGGGCTGCTGTTGGGGTGCCCTAGGGTAGGAGGCAGGGACACAGCACCAGCCCCAGAGTGTCTGGGCTCCACAGGTCTCAGGAGCCGCACCTGCTCACAGCTCCCCACCTGTCAGTCCAGGTCCCCTGGTGAAGACACCCGCGGTCCACAGCAGCAGGAGCAGGAGGGCAGCTGCCCTTCCCTGGCGTCCACACCCTCAGCCGCCCCATCTGTGGAGTATTTAATACACACTGTTAAACACTGCAGTTCCTTTGCTCCAGTCAGACTTTCTTTTAAAACAAAAAGATAATCACTAGGGAAATCATATGCAAAAAGCCGTGTTAATAAAGTGCTCAGGTACAAATTCATCCTTAAAGAGAGGGGCTTCAGAGACAGGAAGCCCGAGAGACTCTTCGTCACGTTCAGGCAGCCCCATTTCTCGTATTCGATAGAAAGCTGTTTTAACAGCTTAATGAGTAATCTAAAAAAATCATGTACAGGGTAGGTGAATTAATGTTACTGGAAAAATGTTAAGCCTGGTACTTCCGGTGTGCTGTGCCTGCATCCATTAGCTAAGCGTGACAGCTCAGCTTCTGGGGACCGCGTGTATAATGGCGATCGCCTTCCACAGACTCCGAGGCGGGCTTCCTTGTCAAGCGCCCCGTTCTCCCTTCCTCTTCTCTGGTCAGTCCCCTCTTCTTCGTGTGGGAGGTGGACACTCCAGGGTGTTGAGACACTTTCTCCCCCAGGGCCAGCTGCACAGCAGTCGGAGTCAGTGGTGTGCAGAGAGCCGCTCGATGTGAGTTTACAGGAGGCCAGTCCAGCAGCCTCGGCCTGTGGGACCAGCATCAGAAATGGCGGCCTGGGATTGGAACCTTTGGCTTCAAGGGACTGACCGTGTGCAGAGCCCATTCCACAGACAGGACAGCCCTTGGAGCTGTTCTCACAATGCTGATGAGGCTTCACGCGTTTGCAGTTGTTATCACACACACAGATCCACGTGGGTACCGTGGAAGGGTGAATGACAGAGTAACAGAGAAGACCGACCGTCTTGGCGTCCAACGGGAGGCAAGTGCTCTCAGGATTCTGTTCACTCCAGTTTTCCTTTTCCTGGCAATTCTTTTTAATAACCCTGATTTCATAACATAACTTTAGTGAAATCAAATTTGACCAGCCCAGATTTATATGATTAATGGCATTGATTTCTGATAACAGGCACTAATTGGGGCCATCCTGAGGGGGGTGCCTGTGGGCAGGCAGCTGCACTGCCATTTAGGCGGGCGGAGGTCTTTCCAGCTTGCAGGTTTGTTTGCCTTGGCTAATTAAATGTTGTTGCTCGTACCTTCACATCACTTGAAATGCTCACGTCAGCAGCATCCCCAGGACCCAGGGCTATGTGTTCACTGCGCCAGCGTCTTGGACACAAAGGAGTGACAATGAGAACCCAGAGAAAGGATGGGATACGGAGATATGCATCAGGCTTGGACGGGAAAGAGGAGCTCTATTAACAAAAGCCGTGGGAAGAGATTCTGGACATCTGAAGACAGCTGGGACCTTTGTCTTAGACAATCTTCCTTGGAGATCTGGACATAGGTGGGAACTTTGACTTAGATGACCTTCCTTGGAGATCTGGAGACACAGCTTGGAGCTGTGTCTTAGACAATCTTCCTTGGAGATCTGGACACAGCTTGGAGCTTTGTCTTGGATGACCTTCCTTGGAGATCTGGAGACACAGCTTGGAGCTTTGTCTTAGACAATCTTCCTTGGAGATCTGGACACAGCTTGGAGCTTTGTCTTGGATGACCTTCCTTGGAGATCTGGAGACACAGCTTGGAGCTTTGTCTTGGATGACCTTCCTTGGAGATCTGGAGACACAGCTTGGAGCTTTGTCTTGGAAGACCTTCCTTGGAGATCTGGAGACACAGCTTGGAGCTTTGTCTTAGATGATCTTCCTTGGAGATCTGGAGACACAGCTTGGAGCTTGGTCTTAGAAGACCTTCCTTGGAGATCTGGAGACACAGCTTGGAGCTTTGTCTTAGATGACCTTCCTTGGAGATCTGGAGACACAGCTTGGAGCTTTGTCTTGGACGACTTTCCTTGGAGATCTGGAGACGCAGGTTGGAGCTTTGTCTTAAAAGACCTTCCTTGGAGATCTGGACACAGCTTGGAGCTTTGACTTAGATGACATTCCTGGCTGCATTATGCTCCTTTCTGATATACGGTCACTTTTGGTGTTGGCACTTACTCTCTCTAAGCATCATCTTACATTTTCTGAATTCGCATGCTAGGCCACAGACCTTGCCTACATTCACAAGTGCGAAGGGAGCCAGAAGCAAGCAGCATGGCCTTGTCCAAGGGCACGGTTCTAAGTGGGATTCCCAGCAGCAGTGGCAGGATGAGCTTGTGGAAGATGATTCTGGACTTCGTTCCAGACCTACCATATGGAGCCTTGGGGTCGGGAGCAGCAGCCTGCAGCTTCACAAGGTCCCCAGTGGTTCTGAGGAAGCCGACAGTTGAGAACACTAATCTCGGGTGGCAAGTGGGCAGTGCAAGTCAGGAATCCAGCGAGGGAGTGAGACCCTGAGTTCTCACTGCAGGCCGGCAATGTGCCAGAACGTGTGAGGGGAGTTACAGCCTGTGGCTTTCTGAAATCCAAATGATTGCCAGGGAAACATTATTCCACCGTTAACATGGCAGACGTGGAGACAGTCTCCCCCGAGTCCACTCCCACCCGGCAGCAACCCCTCTGAAGGCATCTGTGTGCCGTGAGCTCTTCACCCCCAGCCTCTGAGGGCTGCTTCCTCCCCCTTGCCCTTGGACCTGTGGTTGTGGTGGGAACACCTGCAGGGTAGCCCAAGATGTCCCCGTCCTGTCCTGGAGAGATAAAAGGCAGGCAGCAGAGGAGAGGGGGAGGGAGAGGGCCCTGCCAGCAGGACGGTGTTTGGGTGATTTAGGCAGCTCTTTTGCTGCTGTGACAAAGGATCTGGCCAGAACTCCTCGAGAGGAGGAAGAGTTGATTTGAGGGCTCACTGTTTCGGAGGTCTTAGTCCACAGAAGGCCACTCCCATTCCTTGGGGCTCTGGGTGAGGTGGACATCATGGTGGAGAGGGTGGCAGAGCAAAGCAGCTCACAGGAGAGGCCACTCTCCAGATACAAATATGCATACCCCCAGCCGGGCCCCGGTTCCACCTCCTCCAGCCACACCCCACACTTCAGGCAATCCCCCAGGGATGGACTCACTGGTCAGGCCGAGGCCGTGGCCCAGTCCCTTTTCCTCCAAACCTCCTTGCATTGTCTCATGTGGGAGCTTTCGTTGGACACCTCACACCCAGACCGTAACAGATGGGCCCAGGGGAGGAGGGGGCTGTGCAGGCAAGACTGAGAGAAGATGGGGTTAGAAGAGAAAGGGGAGAGGAGTCGGAACAGGAAGAGCCCCGTGTGAAGGATCCGCGGGAAGCTCAGGGAGGTGGAGGGACAGGAACCCCCACGGCCGTGGGAGGAGGCCCAGCCTGGCCCGCGTTCCCGCCTTGACTCCTTCCTGTGCTCTCGGGCGTCTGCAGTGGTGATCAATCATTCATGTCAGGGGCCTGATCCTGGCAATGGGGACCACCTGCGGGCACCCAGCCCTTCACCAGCCTGGCTGCGGAGGCTGCCCGGGACCACCATGGTTTTCTAGGACCCCCCAGTGCAAATTCCAAGCGGCTCCACATTGGGGTTCCCCTGTGACCTCAAGGGCCCAGCATTTGCAGGAAGAAAAAGAATCACTAGCCATAAAGGTCAAGCTGTGTTAGTAAAGCAAACAATCAGCATCCATTTAATTCTCCTTTAAAAAGAAAAGTGGCCTGGGCTGTTTATACAGCTCCGGGGGCCACCGCGAGCCACTGTCTCCTAACATGCTGTGTGGCAGAGTCAGCCCTGGGGTGGCCGTGCCGTCCTGCTGAGGTGGGGCCACCCTTCCCCATAGCTCCAGCTCTGGCTCCGCTTCCTGTCACCGTGTTTCTTCAGCCACATGAGTCTGCACTGCGAGGAACAGTCAGAAAGCATGGCCGTCCTCACCTGAGGTCCCAGCTGGCGGCTGCCCCTGCTCAGCACGGGCGCTGGGTCCTCGCCCAGAGCTCTCCACCAAGGGCTCGGTTTCCTCAGGGGAAGGTGGGAGCCAGCCGGGGCGGGGATGTGTGGAGTCCTGGGCCCAGTGGGGACCTCTCCTGTCTGTGCGTCAGAACGCCAGCTTCCCACTGCCCTGCGGACGGGCCTCATGCAGGCCACATCCTCGCCTGCCTGTGGACAGCTGCAGACCCTGGCAGATGTGAGGGGCTGAAGGCTGTTGCTGCTGCCAGACCCTCAGGCCCGTCCCCGACCCAGGGTGACGCAGGGAGAGCCGTGCCACCCGGGTGTCCTCTCTCTGGCAGTGAGGCCTGCCTGCACACTGTCCTGTCTCCTCACGCCTGCCCGGCTTGCTCCAGACATGGCTTTCTTGGTAAGGCAGGCACTCGCGGGCCGCCCACCTGCACCATGAAGCCTGAGCTGGGCCCTGGAGGGGTCCCCATCACTCTGGCCCACTGAGGACCTGAGGAGTCGGAGTGCTGCCCGCGCTGCACACTAGGCTTCCCTGAGCCTCCTGTTAAGAGTGACCTCCGGCCAACGGTGCCTCTCCCTGTGTCTGCAGGAGGAAGAGGAGTCTCCGGAGGTTGCAGGGCCTGCTCAGGACACTCTGCTACAAGGCAGCCAGTGAAATCAGCCCCGCTGTCCCCCTGCGTGCCTGTGAGAAGAGAGGACAGGGCCAAGGCTCGGGGTGCAGCGTGGGGTCACCAGCATCTGCAGGGGATGGGCTGCAGGACCCTGTGGACGCCAAAGCCCGGGGGTGCTCTAGTCCCTCTGTGGAGACACCCTGACCAGGTGCAGCCCCTCACGACCTGCATGTGCTGCTCCGTCAGGAAATGCTAAGGAGGACAGGCGCTGTGCTTTCCTGAGTGCTCATCTCTGGGTTGGTGAGGAACCCACAGACTCAGAGCTGACTGTACACTGAAAGCTCAGGATTTGGGGGAAAGTTCACTAAAGCAGAAGAAAGAGACCTCGACCAACCTCAGGGACACCTCAGGGACACTCGGCTCTTCACGGTCGGTCATTGTTCAGGGTTGCGCGGGCCTGTTGGTGTCCCAGACCGGCGGGCACTCAGTGGCTCTTCCCGATGGTGCAGGACTGCAAAGGGCCGAGCAGCAGGGGCCTGGGAGCCCTCACACCCAGCTGGGGCTGACCCAGCCAGGTCAAGAGAGGGACTGCAGAGTGCTCAGGGCTGGCGGTGGCCCTGAGTTATTTATTTTTTTACAGTGGGTGACATTTGTTCCATGACTTCACTCTTCATCCACACAAGAAATGTGAAGTTGCAGATAAACATTGGCTTAATTAATGTTCATGTAAAGTCTGTTCTATTAAGATCAATAAATATGTAAAGAAACAAAACAAAATCCAGATGCACTGTGAAGTCAGATGGCACGGCGTCCCCTTCTGCAGAAGTCACGAGTTTCTGGAAGCCTGTCACTGGGCTACTAGGGCAGAAAGTTTTGAGATATTGGATCAAAGTAAGACCAGACAAAGTGAAAACAAAGCTACGGGTGATCCGTCCACAGCCGTCGGCCGGGAGTCATCCTGCTCTGCTGCCGGGAGAGGGGTTCAGGATCTCAACGCTAAGGTGGTTCTTTGCCTGAGAGGAAGGTGCACAAGAGCCACCACACGGCCCCGGCCAGCACACTGCGCGGACTCTCGATGCTCCTTGAACAGCCTGGCCGTCCAGAGCTCGCTCCCCGCAGGGCCGCGTGCTGGAGGACGTGCAGGGGCCATGTCACCCACAGGTCTCCCCTGGCCCCTGAACATGTGCCACTCAGCAGGACAGGCTGAGTCCCAGAGCGCTCTGTCATGTGGAGGGTCCCATTCTGCACCTTCGTGGGACGTTGGAGCAGCAGAGGGTCACGCCAGGCCTTTGCTCCTGTTCTGGGGATTATTTGTGGTGCAGCGAGAAGATCAAGATGCCGATGGTTTGTTTGCAGTGGGAGGCGACTCCACCTCCCTGGGCCTCGCTCGGCAGCCCGCGGAGGTGCAGGGTGAATTTATTCCTCTCAGGACTGCACTATGTCATTACTGGTGCTCTCTAAATCCACTTTTAATTCACTCCTGTGTCTCGGAGGGCGTGGTGACATGCCCGGAACGTCCTCCCACAGAAGAATGAACAAAAGCCGCTGCTGGGCCCTGGCGGAGTGGGTGGCTCGGCCCAGCTGTCGGGCGTCTTTTTGGGTGGGAAGGAACTGGAAACCCAAAGACAAGGCGATCCCAACCCCACAGATCCTGCTCGCACTCCTGAGGGTGTGCAACCTCAGAGCACAGGCAGCAGGCTGGGAGAAAACCCCATGAGCCTGGTGTGGCGTCTGCTGGAGCACGTCAACGTGTCCAGCCACGGCTGTGTCAGTGCAGGGGCCTGCAGGGCCTCGCCTTCCAGTTTGGGCATTCGATTCAGCCCAGCCACGTTCTCAAGGTCAGGTCTCACCAGCACGTTTTCTTCCTTCAGTCCCACCCTCGTTTGATGTTCATGACGATAACTTCATGCTTGCTATGTTAATATGGGGTTTAAAAGAGGCGAACTTGTGGCTCAACTTTGACCGGCTCTACCGTTTTTTGTTTTTTTTCTTTGGGGCAGGACTGGCTTCTCCCAGGGACACAGGAAGGAGAAGTGAAGGAGAAGTGAACACGGATTCCTGGGCACTCCCTTGCTCAGTGCGCACTGGCGGCCGTGAGCACATTGCTCACTGGGCCGTCTCCCAGGCGACTGTAGTGCAATAGGAGCAGGTGTATTTCACATTGAGCACCTACTGTACTCCAGGCACTCTGCTGGAGACAGGATGGTGGGCAGGGCGGACACAGCCCTTGTGTTCACAGAAGCCACACAGTCACGGGAACCAGAGGTGACACATGTCATTGTGGGCGAAGGCCGTCAGCAGGTCTCCTGAGCGGCCAAGCTGCCAGCCTGGGAGGAGGAGGAGAGGAGCCCAGGGAAGTGAAGCCAGGGTTGGGCGCAGGGCACAGTGGGCACAGTGGGCAGGCTCCCTGAAGCCAGGGAGCCTCGGGCGGGCTCACATCTTGGGTCTGAGGCCAAGTGGAAGGACGTGAAACAGACTCACAGATGACAAATTGTGGGACGTCCTCTGTGTTACAGTAAGAAGCCTGTGGCCTCGTGGATCCCAGAGGTTTGAGAAGAAATTGTCTGCCAACAGTGTTGACATGGGGCCCCTGGGCTGCGGGCATTTGCAGTGACCTGGATGGAGCAAGCTGGGCCAGGAGGCGAGAGAGGAGGGAGACAGTGCCTCAGGGGCCGTTTAGCAGATCCCAAGACCTGGTCATTAGAGCAGGACTCAGGAAGGAGGAGGCCAGGATGCACCCTGTGGGCGGTGGGACACTCGGGGAGGTGGGCAGGTCCCAATGGGCACACAGGAAAGCAGCCGCCTCGCTGGGGAGTCGGAGGAGGGGGCAGGACAGGCACAGAGAAGCTGCAGGGCAGTCAGAGAAGAAGAACGGGAGCCGCACAGACCCAGAGCAGACCCCAGCCCCACCAGGCCCTCAGGTGTGCACCAGCAGGTCACGCCTGGTCCTCCCCGCTGGACCCTGCGGGGCGGCTGCTGAGGGTCTTTCCATGGAGGCCTTGTGGCCCCCGACCCTGCCCCTCCCCTCCCCGTCCAGGTCACCTGGACTGTGGGTTTCCTCAGGCCTGGTCCCCTCCACAGCCTTCCCACAGCTCCACGCCCACATCTGCGACGACCCTTGTCCACCCAGCTGTGATCCGAGAACAGTGGCCTCCCTCAGCTCACGGCCTCTGTGTGCAGACACGCTCCCTGGTCTGGGGTTGCCCCTCCTCCACTGAGTGCCAGCCCTCACCGAGGCCAGCTCCGCTCTCCAACGCGGCCTTCCTAATCACCCCGCGGGACCGTCTTCCCGTGAACTCGGCAACGGCTGTTTATACCACTCATTTTGTACTTAAGGTTAAATCCCTCTGTGAAATTTCCCTAAATCTCTGCTGTGATTTGATGTCTTGTTTTCCCAAATAGCTTAGAACCTCTCAGTGCAAGGATAAAACGAGTTCCTACACAGTTCCCTGACGTAATGAGTGTCCAAATTTGCTATTTAAGGGAAAGAACCGACGCATCGCAGTGCTTGTCTGCTCTTGCCACTGGGAGAGGCTCTCCCCACCCCGTCCTGCTGGCCTGGCTGCCACCCCGGGTCACACGGGCATGACAGGAAACACCCAGGGTGATGTCCCCTTCCACGGAGCACCACTTCCCGTTGCTCCACCCTCTCCCACACCCTCTTCTCCTATTCACCCCTTGAGATCCTCCCTGTTTTCACTTCCCCCTTTCCTGGTGGGTCTTCAGGCTCCTCTGCTCTCCCCATTCCTGGGGGCTGCTTTCCCTCCCTCATGGACAGGCAGGGAGGAGCCTCAGATCCCCGTGGGCCTGGGCGGAGACGATGGAGACCCACCAGGGCCCTGCCCAGAGCAGCCTTCCCAGGGTGGCCCAGGAGCCGTCCCCAGGGGTACCCAGGAGGCACTGTGCCCTCTGCCTCACTTCCTAACAAAAGCTCATTCGACCATCTTAGGAGTCAGGATGCAGGAGGGTGGTGAGCACCTGTGGCTGCACCCCCAGGAGGAAGGGGGGAGGAGGGTGCAGCAGGAGGCCTGGCCCGTGTGTTGGGGGGCCATGTCCAGAGCCACACTGGCTGCCACCTGGTGTGCCAGGAGAACCTCAGTGCCCTCTTCTGGCACAGAAGCCAGGGCCTCAAGAAGGGTATCCGTGCCATAGTGCAGCTCCTCTGTAAACCCTGTTCCACGAGGAACTTCCCGCTCTGTGGACCCAGGCCAGGAATTATGGACCAGCCCAGCCAGACACCTGAAGGGATCAGGGATCTGGCATTCAGGTCCCAGAGTGCCCAGGAGACGGGAGCTCAGGGAAGGAGAGAGCCCAAACTGAGTGGCTGCTCTCTGGACCCAGAGACCCACGTCTCCTACCGCGGGGCCCTGGTGGCCGGGCTGCCTGCCGACAAGTGAGGCCTGGCCGAGCGGCGCCGGTGCTCACGGGTGCTGCTGCGTGGTGGCAGGGACCAGGGCCCCGGCACCAGGAGCCCCTGCCAGCTCCTCTGTTGGCACCTGAGAGTGGAAGGGCCTGTCACTGCTGAGCCACCTTTGTGGCCACCAGAGTGCAGGTGACCTGGGGAAGTGGGACACACAGGCCTCTGAAAATCACCGAATCCTTCTATTTACTTTATAGGTGAGGAAACAGGACCAGAGGCGTGGCATCTGCTGCACTATTTCTGGTTCCCAGTTATTTGACCCTGGCACCTGGACTGTCCTGGGGCTCTCCCTTGTACCGACTGGCAGGAGGGGAGTCCTTTCCATCCCATCCTGGCGTCCTTGGACTGGCTGGTACCCTTGCTTCCTCCACCTCTTGGACTCTGTCTTCCTCTGTTCTGCCCCTGTGCCTCTCCCTCGGGCAGCGGGTCCCCCCCTGGGCATCCTCCACAGGCAGCAGATCCCCACCCCACCAGCACCTCGCCCATGGGTAGCAGATCTCCCCCTGTGCCTCACCCACAGGGAAGCGGGTACCCCGTGCGCCTCTCCCATAGGCAGCGGGTCCCCCCTGCACCTTGCCCACTGGGCGGCGGGTCCCCTGCTGGGTTCTTCTGAGCAGCAGCTTCAGGATGGATTTGCAGGCTCCCTGTTCCCTGTTCTTCCTGGAGACCTCTGATGCAGGGGGCCTGCAGGGACCCCAGCAAGCCCCCAGCCCCACGCGCCGCCCCTCAGCCAGCCCACCTCCTCGGGAAGGGCCCCTGCAGACGCACTGGGCCAGGAAAAGGCAGCCTGCTCCCATCCTGGTTGGTCAGCAGTGGCCTGAACAGTGCCGAGCAGGTGGCTGGCCCTCCCCGAGTCACAGGTGAAAAACTAAAACCGCTTCACCTAGGGACGGCGGCAGGAGCGTGCCCCTCACCCAGTACTGCAAGGGTCTGTCCTGCCACTCCTGGAGCACTGCCCTGTGTGGCCAATGACCTGCTCCATCAGAGGCTTAACTGCCTGTCCTTGAAGGGACCACTTCTTCCTGAAGGTTGGTGTCTCTGCTTATAAGTGAGTTGTCACCAAGCACCCTGCCTCCCTGGCAGTCACTGTGAAGGTCAAAGGAATCTTTTAATAAAATGTTTTGTCACTTAGAAGAGAAAGTCCCCGTGAAGGCTTGGAAGGGCCACTGTAATAGCTCATGTCATTGCCTTGTGAGTCTTTGGCATGACGGAACTGGGTCCATCTCCAGTGTCCAGTCACGGCCTCTGGAAACACAGGCTCCTCCTCCTGCCCATCAGCCACCTTGGGCCCCATACAAACGCTTTCAAAAGTGCAGCAGTCAGTTGGAGACCCTCAGCATCTCTCAGTCGTGTCCCGCACACCACGCTTGGGAGTCGACTCAGCTTACCCAGGACTGCTCTGTGCATTTCTACTCAATCTCCTGCTTCCAGAATGTTCCACTCAGTCATCTGGGTCTCATTGTGCACTGGGAGGCAGGTCGTGACCAGCTTATGCAAATCAGAGAACTGGGCTCAGGAGCAAGGGCCAGGCCACTGGCCTGGTGTGGACAGCAGCCGCTGCACAGGGCCCAGATCTGAATCCATTCTGCTCACTGGCCACATGGGCTTGGGCCGCCAGCTTCTCTGTCTCTTGGTTGTTTCTGCAGCTAACTCTGGGAGGGGGAGACCCGTGTCTCAGTCCCCCCAAAGTGGGAGCGAGGAAGGACGTGCAGGGCTTGCACCGTGCTCCGAGCTGAGCCTGCTGTGCTTTCTATCCTACAGGCCAGCACCCGGCACCCGGGCTCTCCTCCTGTTCATGGGCTGGAGGTCTTACAGTGCGGCCATCTCTCCCTGGCATGGGCGTCGGAACCGTCCAGTGTCCTGCAGCACGGGGCTTTTCTACGTCCAGGGAATTGACTGCCCGAGAGGCTCAGCAGCCCGCCAGCCAAGAGCTTGCCTGGAAGTGCAGATGGCGGTTGTTTGAACATTCCCTTTGTGCTTCCCTCTTATTATTTTATGAAAATGAGCGAGGAATGGAAGAATGAATGTGCTCGCACGGCAGCGAGAAACAGCCACATAAATTCAGGGCAGTGGAGGCAAACGTGGCGGTCCCCAGGTGGTCCAGAATTGATGACCCTTTGTTGAGGCCCGAGATGATCAACGGGGCACACAGCTGCAGCCGAGAAGAGCAGGACAGCAAGCAGGAGACCCTGAAAGTGTCATTATGATCGTGCCCAACGGTGACCCGCGTAAGGACGGGTGCCACAGGCTCCTGCAGCCCCAAGTCAGAGGTTAGGGCTCCGTGCCTGACCTCTGTGCACAAAGGAGAGATCCAGACATGGCAATGTGCAGAGGCCCCCGGGGGCCTGACACCTTTTCCTTGGGGACCTATCTCCTGGCCTCCAGACCCACATAAGAAAGTCCAACACTGCCAGGCGGCTGTCCTCAAGAAGGCCGGGCGGCCCTGTGGTCAGTGTTGCCAGGCGCTGGTCCCACGGCTCTGAGGCACTCCCACTGGGCGTCCCCATGGCTCTGAGGCACTCCCACTGGGCGTCCCCATGGCCGTGGGACCCTGTGTCTGCCACTCCCAGCAGAGGCGTGCTGTGGCCGGAGGCTGCCGACAGCAGACGGCCCCTGAGGGCCAGGTCTCGGAGGCCCTTGCAGAGCTCCCTGCTGCTGCTCCTGATTTTCCGGCTGATAAATTTCACAAAACAGACTTTCTTTACCAGGTTTTACCTCATGTTTGAAGAAAGATATTTAAAGTAGGCCACCGGGGAAGCTCGAAGCCCAGGCCCTGTCCCTTTAAACAGAATGGCATTTCTTAGTAAAGAGGTTCCCAGTGTCCCCTGCAGAAATATATCTGATTTCAGAAAAGGATTGATTCAAATAAAAATGTGTTTGTATAAGAAAAATTATTTTCTGCTGAGAAAACACATAGTTTGGGGTAAATTTATAGTTCTGGCCAGGTCATTAATATCTGGTTGTCAAAAAGTATTGGTTTGAACAAAAATATGTTGTAATAAAAATGCATTGTTTTGAAGAAATTTATTGGCCCCATGAAAACCTATTCGATTCAGAAAGATATGTTGATTTCAATGAAAAATCTATCTGTTTTAAGGGAGATGGTGCTGGTTGTCGGCTCTTCTGTGGAAAATCACTGTGACATTGATGCTCACTTAGAAAAATGAAGCCTGGGCATAATTAGTGGAAAGGCTGAGAGAGCGAAGCCTCCATCACGATGCTCCACACACACACAGCGGGCAGCGGGCAGAGCCGTGGACAGACCTGAGCCAGCGGCTCCTCCCGCGACATGGGTGTGGCCAGCCTCGCCTTCCCAGGGTGGACCACGTGAGGAGGGAGGGACAGGCAGACCAGAAAGAACCCGACATGCCACAGCCCCACCAGGCAGCCGCCTCCCACATGGGCCTCGGCCTGAGGTCTGGCCCTTCTCCCTGTCTGCTTGGGGGCTCGGGGTCTGGAGGCCGCTCAGCCCCATCCCAGGCCTCAGGGCCTCTGAATACTCAGGACACGCGGCTGTGCTGCTGGGCAGGGGTTTGTGTCTTCATCAGAAACAGAAGCCTGTGCCGTGAAGTGGCCGTGAGCGCTCAGCCCACAGCAGTGCCGGCGTCCGCAGCGGCGAGCTTAAAGAACCGGGCCAGACCACGAACACCGAGGCCTCAGGGCCAGCCATTCTGTGCCACACCTGCACGCCTCTGGCCCTGGAGCAGGTAAGTGGTCCCGATGACAGGTCAGCTGTGCGCTGGGAGAGGCGCAGCGAGAGCTTCTCCTTCCTTACAGAACAGGCTGCGGCTGAACGTGGCTCAGAGGCCCAGCATGAGGAATGACGTCCTGTGCAGATTGCCCTCCTAACTATGCAGACATACGCCATCCAGAAAGCCGGCATGCAGGCACAGGTAAGAGCAGCCTGGGAAGTCACATGCTGTTCCCTAGAGAGGCTGGCCGGGGAGGAGAGAAGCCCTGGAGGAAGACCCGGAGTAGGGAGCACCCGTGTGGGGTTCACGAAGCTGCAGGAATCAAATATGATTTTAGAGCCAACTCTCCTGCCTTTACACGAAGCAAAAACTTCGTAGGTGCCAAAATCCAACAGCAGGAACTGTGTCCTAGGTGCAGGCGTTCCCTGCCAAACCTCCAGGCTTGAACGTCCTCTGGGATAACACCACCTTGATATCTCAAACCCCCTCCTGCATCCCAGCAAGGAAAAGTCCCCTTCCGACAGTGTCAGCTGGATCTGTGAAGTCACCCACTCTGTGCGAGTTTCTGTTGACTTGGGCTTTCACCGCGACCTGCCACCCAGGGCCAAAGAACCAGGCCACAGGTTCCTGACAGTGCACGCACCGTCACAGGTGTCGAGGGCTTGCCCACTGGGGCTTCCCTCTCAGCCAGTCACAAACCTCCGTCTGCTTATCTTCCATTTCCCTCCAGCATTTGCTTTGATTGCCCCAGTTTTTGACTCTTTATTCAGATTCCCAGAGCTTCATGGTCTAGAAGGGACTGAACTCCTGAGTTGGGAGAGAATAGCTAGAGTTGGGGTGATTGTGTTGAGTGTGGGTCTGCTCACTGCAGGAAGCCAGGGGTCCTCAGAGCAGACAGGTATGGAGGAAGGGGTGTGGCCAGGAGAGAGCCGCAGCCACAGACAGTGCCAGAGAGACTGAGAGGCCACCCAGACCCATGGAGCAGGAGGAAGTGACAGGCTAGGGGGTAAGGGACAGGAGGAGGTGAGAGACTAGGAGGAGACACCCAGGAGGAGGTGAGAGACTAGGAGAGACACAGGAGGAGGTGAGAGACTAGGAGGAGACACCCAGGAGGAGGTGAGGGACTAGAAGGAGTGATACAGGAGGAGGTGAGAGACTAGAAGGAGAGACACAGGAGGAGGTGAGAGACTAGGAGGAGACACCCAGGAGGAGGTGAGGGACTAGGAGGAGAGACACAGGAGGAGGTGGCAGACTAGGAGGAGAGAAACAGGAGGAGGTGAGAGACTAGTAGGAGAGACACAGGAGGAGGTGAGAGACTAGGAGGAGACACCCAGGAGGAGGTGAGGGACTAGAAGGAGTGATACAGGAGGAGGTGAGAGGCTAAGAGGAAAGACACAGGAGGAAGTGAGGGACTAAGAGGAAAGACACAGGAGGAGGTGACGGACTAAGAGGAGACACCCAGGAGGAGGTGACGGACTAAGAGGAGAGACACAGGAGGAGGTGAGGGACTAGGAGGAGACACCCAGGAGGAGGTGACGGACTAAGAGGAGAAACACAGGAGGAGGTGAGGGACTAGGAGGAGACACCCAGGAGGAGGTGAGGGACTAGAAGGAGTGATACAGGAGGAGGTGAGAGGCTAAGAGGAGAGACACAGGAGGAAGTGAGAGACTAGGAGGAGAGACACAGGAGGAGGTGAGAGACTAGGAGGAGAGTCACAGGAGGAGGTGAGAGACTAGGAGGAGAGACACAGGAGGAGGTGAGAGACTAAGAGGAGAGACACAGGAGGAGGTGAGGGACTAGGAGGAGACACCCAGGAGGAGGTGAGGGACTAGGAGGAGAGACACAGGAGGAGGTGAGAGACTAGGAGGAGAGACACAGGAGGAGGTGAGAGAATAAGAGGGGAGACACAGGAGGAGGTGAGGGACTACGAGGAGAGACACAGGAGGAGGTGAGAGACTAGGAGGAGAGACACCCAGGAGGAGGTGAGAGACTAGGAGGAGACACCCAGGAGGAGGTGAGAGACTAGGAGGAGAGACACAGGAGGAGGTGAGAGACTAGGAGGAGACACCCAGGAGGAGGTGAGGGACTAGGAGGAGAGATACAGGAGGAGGTGAGGGACTAGGAGGAGAGACACAGGAGGAGGTGACAGCCTAGGAGGAGAGTCACAGGAGGAGGTGACAGCCTAGGAGGAGAGACACAGGAGGAGGTGAGGGACTAGGAGGAGAGACACAGGAGGAGGTGAGAGACTAGGAGGAGACACCCAGGAGGAGGTGAGAGACTAGGAGGAGAGACACAGGAGGAGGTGAGGGACTAGGAGGAGAGACACAGGAGGAGGTGAGAGACTAGGAGGAGAGACACAGGAGGAGGTGAGAGAATAAGAGGGGAGACACAGGAGGAGGTGAGGGACTAGGAGGAGAGACACAGGAGGAGGTGAGAGACTAGGAGGAGAGACACAGGAGGAGGTGAGAGAATAAGAGGGGAGACACAGGAGGAGGTGAGGGACTACGAGGAGAGACACAGGAGGAGGTGAGAGACTAGGAGGAGAGACACCCAGGAGGAGGTGAGAGACTAGGAGGAGACACCCAGGAGGAGGTGAGAGACTAGGAGGAGAGACACAGGAGGAGGTGAGAGACTAGGAGGAGACACCCAGGAGGAGGTGAGGGACTAGGAGGAGAGATACAGGAGGAGGTGAGGGACTAGGAGGAGAGTCACAGGAGGAGGTGACAGCCTAGGAGGAGAGACACAGGAGGAGGTGAGGGACTAGGAGGAGAGACACAGGAGGAGGTGAGAGACTAGGAGGAGACACCCAGGAGGAGGTGAGAGACTAGGAGGAGAGACACAGGAGGAGGTGAGAGACTAGGAGGAGAAACACAGGAGGAGGTGAGAGAATAAGAGGGGAGACACAGGAGGAGGTGAGGGACTACGAGGAGAGACACAGGAGGAGGTGAGAGACTAGGAGGAGAGACACAGGAGGAGGTGAGAGACTAGGAGGAGAGACACAGGAGGAGGTGAGAGACTAGGAGGAGAAACACAGGAGGAGGTGAGAGAATAAGAGGGGAGACACAGGAGGAGGTGAGGGACTACGAGGAGAGACACAGGAGGAGGTGAGAGACTAGGAGGAGAGTCACAGGAGGAGGTGAGAGACTAGGAGGAGACACCCAGGAGGAGGTGAGAGACTAGGAGGAGAGTCACAGGAGGAGGTGAGGGACTAGGAGGAGAGACACAGGAGGAGGTGACAGACTAGGAGGAGACACCCAGGAGGAGGTGAGAGACTGACTCGGAGGAGAGATGCAGAATGTTGTTGAAGGAGCACTTGGGGGATGTGGAAATGAGGCACTTACTGCAATGATGGGCTCTGGTTTCTTGGAACTGAAGGGCCTTGGGTAGCTCTCCTTTCTTGTGGTGATATGGTGCTCACTTTTCCTAGTGGACCTTTGCCCCACTGGACTGAATGGCTCCTGTAGGCTCTTTAGCAAACGTGTATATTCATCAGTGCCATCCTATAATGCGCAAGGCAAAGGATCGACTCCTAATCACCTTTGGAAATGGAAGTCTGGTTTCCAGCCTCGGTGTGTGTGTGTTTGATGAATTCTCCCTGATATCCTTGCAGTTCAAGAGCAGAAAAGGTGTATCAGAAGAGAAGGGACAGCAAAATCTTTCAAGGCTTGTGACTGAGACCTTGGTGATGAAGGTGGATGAAGAAGAGGGAGGCACACAGATGTCTGTGCAGTCCTGGGAAAGATGGCTTCAGAAACCAAGACCCAGAGGCAAAGGGAGCCCGGTGCATTGCAGGCCCAGGCCGCTGTCTGGTGGTGACAAACTGGAAGGTGGCCCCCTGAGAGCTCTGGGTGCCATTCTTCCTGGGTCAGGGCAGGATACCTGTCACAGAAGGAATTCAGAGGAGAAGGTAGGGAGAGGGTCAGAGTAACCTCCTGGAGGAAGGGCAAGGGAAAGGGAGGGTGGTCCTCCTGCTCTGTCCTTCCCAGTCTCCAGGTTGCTATTGCCTGTGGTGGTCACTGCCCTCCTGGACTCTGAAGTCTGTGGTCACCATGATGACACACCAGGTGACCCTGAATGCTTCATCTTAAGCAAAGAACTGCGGGAGCATTCCCAGGAAAAGCGAAGACCACTGTGCCTCCGTCTGAATGCCAAGCATGCCTCCGACTTACTTTCTCCCACCATTCCTCATAACGGCGTTTTCTGTGACTGATGGGGCATAGACCCATGAGTTAATTCGGGAGTGATGGAATGCTGTGCAAACTTCCCACGATTCCCACTTCTGTGTCGACACAGTGACAGTGTTGGCTTTCTCATCCCTCAAGAGCAGCCGTGTCCACCCAGGGAACAGGAGACAGAAAAGCAAGGGCCAACGTGTCTCTGACCTGTGGAGGGTCCCATCCTCAGGCAGGTTTTGGAACTTTCATTTCCAGCCACGGCCTCTCTCGTGCAGGGTCACTGGGGGGCTCGCTGTACAATCTAGGGTGAGCATCCCAAGTCTGAAATGAAACCTGAAATCCAAACTTCCCTGAAATCCGGAACCTTTTCAGTGCCAACAAGATGCCACAAAGGAAAACCCCACACCTGACTGACGGGGCAGCCACAGGAGGACACAGGCACTGCCAGGAGGGTGCACACCGACCTCTGGTCCCCGTGAGTGAGGCGGACACGGGAATGCATGAACAGGAGTCTAGACTCAGATCCCCCCAGACGGCCCCCATGCGAACATTCCAGACCCCTGAATCTGAAACGTCCGGCCCCAAGGGCATTGGGTAGGGACTCTGCAGGTGCACCCAGAGAAGGCAGGACTCTGTTCTCTTTCAGTAGAGAGGAGTCAGGACAGGGGTCTCTGCCAGCCAGGATCCAGTCAGAGAGGGGACACCACACACTTCAGCACAGGGTGCGACGGAGGAAACTGGTTCCGTGGGTCTGACGGTCCAGGAGCTGACAGAGGACATGTTAGAGATAGCTGTCCTTGCAAGAAACAGGCTGCAGGAGATGGGGTCACCAGAACCCAGGTCACCAGGTGTCACCAGGTGAAGCTGAGGCTGCAGGAGATGGGGTCACCGGAACCCAGGGTCACTGTTCGCCCACCTGGAAGAAGCTAAAGTTATAGACAAAGCTACTGCCTGGTGGGACTGTGGGGTCACAGCCCCAGACCTGGAGCAGAGGGAGGGACAAGAGGCACAGGATTTCCCTTCCTGTCACTCTGCAGTCTTGTGCCCATCACGCAGTGCCAGGTCCACCTGAAAACCAAGAGCCCAACACTGTGGGTGTCGCACTCTTCTGAAATTCAGAAAGGAAGAGGGAAAGAGTAAGAAGGAAACCGGCTGGAAGATCACTTTACGTCCAGATGGTCACTTCCCCGGGGGCTGGGCCTCCACAGGTGCTGGCTCCCCTTCAGGATGAGGCAGCTGCTGTCCCCTGCCCTGTGTGCTCCCTGGTGAGGCCCACGGTGTCACAAAGGCACAGCCACATGTGGCCCTGCACAGGACTCTAGAGGGCTCCACACAGTGGGTGGACCCCGGGCACCATCTTAAGAGAGCTACTGCCCTTGCACACATCTGCCCTGAAGTGTCCAGTGGCCATTCAGGGTTCAGGGTGGTGAAGGGTCCAGGGGGCGGTCTCTCCCTGGGCCCAAGGTCTGCACCTCCTAAACAGTGAATTCCCTGCCCTTCCCTGCTGTGCCGAGGTAAGGGTGGGTGTCCCCAGTGCCTTGCTCAGCCCCACTGTGTGCCGAGGTAAGAGTGGGTGTCCCCAGCGCCTTGCTCAGCCCCACTGTGTGCCGAGGTAAGGGTGGGTGTCCCCAGCGCCTTGCTCAGCCCCACTGTGTGCCAAGGTAAGGGTGGGGGTCCCCAGCACTGTGCTCAGCCCCACTGTGCAAAGCAGCTGTAGTGTGTTTAAAGTATTATTCACGACTACACTGAACTTCACAGCTAATTTTTATTACCTAAGAATCTTCTTAGTTTGAAAATAATGATTTCCCAGTGAATCTGATTTATAAATTCTGATTTTTCCTGTATTGTCTTTTAAGCAGATGCCCTCTGACATTAAACATCTTATAAACCGCGGTGTTCACGCCACAAGGGAGGCACCAGGAGCAGGTGAGAACCCAGGGCAGGGAGGCAGCAGTGAGCTCTGGGGATGGCACAGACTCCTGATCTTGAAGGAAGGGGCGCTGGCCCAGCCCTTTCCGAGGGGTAGATTTGGTAATAAGCAGGATAAGGAACAGCCAGACCAGTGGTAAATTACAAGATGCACTGAATAAATGATGTTGTAACGATTGGCTGGCAATTACCAGGATTCATGTCAGGACTGGTCTATGTGGCAGAAGGATCAGGTTGGAAGAGCCTCACGTTAAGGTGAGGTATCTGCACTTGAATTGACAGTAGAAAGTCACTAAAGGTTTTGCTTTGAAAGCAGATGATGTAATGAGAATTCAACAAACCAAAGTTCATTTCTGTGCCCAAGAATATTTTTAAAGATTGTTTGTAAAAGTCAGTTTTGCCCTGTTGAGTGGAACCAGGAGCCTCAGAGGAGAGGTCATGGTGTAAGAGAGGTATAGATGCAGAAAACCCAAAGCCCGTGGCTTCCAAGGCAAGATGCAACATCAGTTTCATTTCATAACTACACTTGCTGTGTGTTTCACCTGCTTCCAAGTAAGAAGCGTGAGACTTCCAAGGTAAGCTGATTCAGACTCAGTATCCCCAATACACGTGTGGGATCCACATTCTCTCAAGGAAACGGTGCCCTGAGCCCTGCCACGCTCCTCTAGACCTCATTCAGAGTCCCTGACGTCTCTAGGAGGTAAAAGTCCAACCGACTCACATACATAGTCTCACATATTTGGACCAAATATGTAAAAACAATCAGCTTAAACCAGAATTTGAATTTGTATCACTCCCAGATATTGTTGCTACCAAATCTGGAGAATATTTATTTATGTCTAGAGGTCTGCTTAGAAGATTAATTAAAAGTCAATAAACTCATATCAAAAAATTGTGATTTGGGCTAGGGATGTGGCTCAAGCGGTAGCACGCTCGTCTGGCATGCGTGCGGCCCGGGTTCGATCCTCAGCACCACATACAAACAAAGATGTTGTGTCCGCCAAATACTAAAAAATAAATATTAAAAAATTCAAAAAAAAATTGTGATTGCAACACAAATGTCATTAGAAACGAAATGGAGCTGCTCTGCTGTTACATGTTTATAGAACTTCTGAGAAGAGCTGGGCCCCTAGAGTCGCTGGTACCCATGCCTTGTCTCATCTCTGGGGAAGTGGGCACGGGGCAGAGTGGCCTATCATGGATCACACACGGGATTCAGAGGACCCAGACCCGCTCAGCTCACCCAGCAGTTCATGTTGCCCCAGAGGCTCACCAGGCCTTCCCCAGCATGCGGCTTCTCTGTGGCTGTCCTCATTTGGAAAGCCACATGTGCTGGGGAAGAGGAGGAGAGCGCTTTAACTGCCTTACAGGAAGACGAAAACTATTGGCCATTTAAAGATCAAACCCAGGCACTAAATCTCCTTGACTTTTCTTGGAATTTGTAGTGCGAGGAGCTGTGTGTGGTTGGCTCGGGAGTTAAAGCCCTCGCGGTCTGGAGAGAGCACGTTCAAACAGAGCGAGCAGCCCAAAGCAAATGCCAGGCGGTGACGATGTCAGCTCAGCCCGGACCCACACCAGTGCAGCCGATGCATAATGCATGTCCAGCAAGCCTTCCCCTGCTCCCCTCCCGGTCCTCGCACCAGCACAGCCCCAGCGGAACCACGTAATCAAATGCAGACTTGGCTCCATTACGTCTTCAAGGGGAAAGTTTTTTTAAACATTTGACATGAGCAGTGTGCACAGGCTGGAGAAGCAACATGAGAAAAATCAATTAGAAATAGGCGGATGGCTGAGTAATACGAGAAATCATTGTGAATTTTCATCATGATCTGGACTATACTCCTGCTCTTCTGCAAATGGAAGAGTTTGGAAAGAGGGCTTTCCTGTCCCTGCTCCTTCCTTGATCCCTCTAAAAAGCAAGAGCAGGAAACAGCATGAAGGGGATTCTGCTGCACCTGGCTGCGAGGCAGTGGAGGTGTCCAGGGCACTAACTGGTGGGAAGAGCAAGACAGATGCCCACGGTTCTCAAAAAAACTGCAGAGGATGCTGCTCTGTAAGTCGGAAGGACCTAACAAAGTCAAGTTGGGGGTGGAGGCTGCTAAGCTGCCAGAGGGTATGTGCTTACATGAACCATGGCAGAAGTACCGTGAGTGAGTGGATAACAGTTTTGCATTCCTCATTTCCTGAGAAAATAGCTACGGAGCCACAGCTAGGGCACAAGAGAACTCCAACTAAAACCACGGTACACACACAAAACTCCTCATGACCACAAAGGGGCCAGAGGGGAAGACAGAGACAATCCGCAGACTCACTCAAGGGTGTCAGAGGAGAGCTGGCTGGTTGGGGGTTTGATACCTTGGACTCCTCCTCTACCTCTCTCCATCTTCCCCCTGTGTCTGTACATGGTGGTCCTCTCTTCATTCTGGATCCTCTTCTCCATCTTCCCCCTGTGTCTCTACGTGGTGGTCCTCTCTTCATTCTGGATCCTCTTCTCCATCTTCCCCCTGTGTCTCTACATGGTGGTCCTCTCTTCATTCTGGATCCTCTTCTCCATCTTCCCCCTGTGTCTCTACGTGGTGGTCCTCTCTTCATTCTGGATCCTCTTCTCCATCTTCCCCCTGTGTCTCTACATGGTGGTCCTCTCTTCATTCTGGATCCTCTTCTCCATCTTCCCCCTGTGTCTCTACGTGGTGGTCCATTCTTCATTCTGGGTCCTGCTCTCCATCTTCCCCCTGTGTCTCTACGTGGTGGTCCTCTCTTCATTCTGGATCCTCTTCTCCATTTTCCCCCTGTGTCTCTACATGGTGGTCCTCTCTTCATTCTGGATCCTCTTCTCCATCTCCTCCCTGTGTCTGTACATGGTGGTCCTCTCTTCATTCTATATCCTCTTCTCCATTTTCCCCCTGTGTCTCTACGTGGTGGTCCTCTCTTCATTCTGGATCCTCTTCTCCATCTCCTCCCTGTGTCTGTACATGGTGGTCCTCTCTTCATTCTGTATCCTCTTCTCCATTTTCCCCCTGTGTCTCTACGTGGTGGTCCTCTCTTCATTCTGGATCCTCTTCTCCATCTTCCCCCTGTGTCTGTACATGGTGGTCCTCTCTTCATTCTGTATCCTCTTCTCCATTTTCCCCCTGTGTCTCTACGTGGTGGTCCTCTCTTCATTCTGGATCCTCTTCTCCATCTCCTCCCTGTGTCTGTACATGCTGGTCCTCTCTTCATTCTGGATCCTCTTCTCCATTTTCCCCCTGTGTCTCTACGTGGTGGTCCACTCTTCATTCTGGGTCCTCTTCTCCATCTTCCCCCTGTGTCTGTACATGGTGGTCCTCTCTTCATTCTGGATCCTCTTCTCCATCTCCTCCCTGTGTCTCTACATGGTGGTCCTCTCTGCATTCTGGATCCTCTTCTCCATTTTCCCCCTGTGTCTCTACATGGTGGTCCACTCTTCATTCTGGATCCTCTTCTCCATCTTCCCCCTGTGTCTGTACATGGTGGTCCTCTCTTCATTCTGGGTCCTCTTCTCCATCTTCCCCCTGTGTCTGTGCATGGTGGTCCTCTCTTCATTCTGGATCCTCTTCTCCATCTCCTCCCTGTGTCTCTACGTGGTGGTCCACTCTTCATTCTGGGTCCTCTTCTCCATCTTCCCCCTGTGTCTGTACATGGTGGTCCTCTCTTCATTCTGGATCCTCTTCTCCATTTTCCCCCTGTGTCTCTACGTGGTGGTCCTCTCTTCATTCTGGGTCCTGCTCTCCATCTTCCCCCTGTGTCTCTACGTGGTGGTCCACTCTTCATTCTGGGTCCTCTTCTCCATCTTCCCCCTGTGTCTCTACGTGGTGGTCCACTCTTCATTCTGGGTCCTCTTCTCCATCTTCCCCCTGTGTCTGTACATGGTGGTCCTCTCTTCATTCTGGATCCTCTTCTCCATCTCCTCCCTGTGTCTCTACGTGGTGGTCCACTCTTCATTCTGGGTCCTCTTCTCCATCTTCCCCCTGTGTCTGTACATGGTGGTCCTCTCTTCATTCTGGATCCTCTTCTCCATTTTCCCCCTGTGTCTCTACGTGGTGGTCCTCTCTTCATTCTGGGTCCTGCTCTCCATCTTCCCCCTGTGTCTCTACGTGGTGGTCCACTCTTCATTCTAGGTCCTCTTCTCCATCTTCCCCCTGTGTCTGTACATGGTGGTCCTCTCTTCATTCTGGATCCTCTTCTCCATCTCCTCCCTGTGTCTCTACGTGGTGGTCCACTCTTCATTCTGGGTCCTCTTCTCCATCTTCCCCCTGTGTCTGTACATGGTGGTCCTCTCTTCATTCTGGATCCTCTTCTCCATTTTCCCCCTGTGTCTCTACATGGTGGTCCACTCTTCATTCTGGGTCCTGCTCTCCATCTTCCCCCTGTGTCTGTACATGGTGGTCCTCTCTTCATTCTGGATCCTCTTCTCCATTTTCCCCCTGTGTCTCTACATGGTGGTTCAGTCTTCATTCTGGATCTTCCTCTCCATCTTCCCCCTGTGTCTCTACATGGTGGTCCACTCTTCATTCTGGATCCTCTTCTCCATCTTCCTCCTGTGTCTCTACATGGTGGTCCTCTCTTCATTCTGGATCCTCTTCTCCATCTTCCCCCTGTGTCTGTACATGGTGGTCCTCTCTTCATTCTGGATCCTCTTCTCCATCTTCCCCCTGTGTCTGTACATGGTGGTCCACTCTTCATTCTGGATCCTCTTCTCCATCTTCCTCCTGTGTCTCTACATGGTGGTCCAATCTTCATTCTGGATCCTCTTCTCCATCTCCTCCCTGTGTCTCTACATGGTGGTCCTCTCTTCATTCTGGATCCTCTTCTCCATTTTCCCCCTGTGTCTCTACGTGGTGGTCCTCTCTTCATTCTGGGTCCTCTTCTCCATCTTCCCCCTGTGTCTGTACATGGTGGTCCAATCTTCATTCTGGATCCTCTTCTCCATCTTCCCCCTGTGTCTCTACATGGTGGTCCACTCTTCATTCTGGGTCCTGCTCTCCATCTTCCCCCTGTGTCTCTACATGGTGGTCCACTCTTTATTCTGGATCCTCTTCTCCATCTTCCTCCTGTGTCTCTACATGGTGGTCCTCTCTTCATTCTGGATCCTCTTCTCCATCTTCCCCCTGGGTCTCTACATGGTGGTCCACTCTTCATTCTGGATCCTCTTCTTCATCTTCCCCCTTTGTCTCTATACGGTGGTCTAGTCTTTATTCTGGATCCTGTTCTCCATATTCTTCCTGTATCTCTACATGGTGGTCCACTCTTCATTCTGGAGTCCTGTCCTCTACCCTTTTCCCTGGGGATGCTAAGGCAGCAGTGTGTCACAGACTACAAGGTGAATGTCAAGCCCTCATGGCCAGTTCACATGGTCATCAGGGAAAGCCATGGTGTCCTGCCTGGGTCCTTGGAACATTGCCACTCCAGGGCCCTGTGTGCTGTAGATGGCCTCTGCTGGCTGGCATTCCTTCTCCCACCCACCATGGACCATATGGCATTAAGGAAAAGGTCTCCAAGGAAATGAGAGTAGGTAGAATCAAGGATTTCGACCACAGTAGCCTTGACCAAGTTGCTGGTGGAACCACTGCCACAGGACATGGTGAAATCTGCTCTAACGTACCCCTAAGAGATGTACCTCTTTAGAGTCCTGGACTAAAGGGTCCAGAGCTTGAAAAGACCCTGCCCAGCATTGTTCTAAATGGGGATGCAGAGGTCACAAAGGCCGAACAAGCTGGCAAATGGCACCAGGAGAAGAGAGTCACATCCTTCCCCCTGAGTGATCTGCCCCATCCCAACTGGAACCATGAGGGACAGTTCCAGCCCTGGTGACCAAGTGCACATGGGCCATTGCTACCTGCAGGACAACAGGAGAGACACGGCACTGCCCCCACCCACCCCGCCCAGCTCTCCTGTCTCCCAGGGCTCTACTTCTGAGGGCTTTCCACCCAGTGTCCATGGTTAGGTTCAGGTTTCTCATCTTTGTACAGTTTTCGGAGATTCTTTTTGGTCATTCAGGTTCTCACCAATATTTTCAGTGCATTTGCCCTGTTCTCTTTACGTCATCTCTCAGCAATCCAGGTGCACAGAGACAAAGGGGGCTAGGGGATGGAGAGGTCAACACACGGGATGGAATGGTCAGTGAGACGTCAGGACCGAGGCATGGCTAGCTGCAGAGTCCAGGCATTGGCCTGGGCAAGCACATCTGCTTGGCTTTTCTCCTTGGCTGCACACCTGCAGGTGTTGGAAGGGCACCCTGGGCTTACAGCAGATCAGGTTGGGTTTGAGCTATCTGTGTCTGTCCAGTGTTGAATGACAACGGAGAAGTGGCCGTCCAGTGAGATGACTCTCGAGGGGCTTGGCTTGCTGTCACAGGGAACATGGGCAGCAGACCTCTACATGGTGGTTCAGTCTTCATTCTGGATCCTCTTCTCCATCTGGGGCTAATACCCAGAAAAACTTGTCACCCCAGTTTAGTCTTCCAAACTTTGGAGGGAGAGTAAAGCCTTCCAAAACTGACGCGTGATTGCTGCACATCTATAAATATGCTAAAGCATCAAATTGTACATTTTAAAATGGGTGAACTATATCTCAAGAAAGCTATTTAAAAGAGAGAGGGACGTGGGCTGGGTTGTGGCTCAGTGGTAAAGCACTTGCCTAGCATGTTTGAGGCACTGGGTTCGAGCCCCAGTTGTTAAGATCTATTAACAACTAATAAAAAGAGAAAGAGGGACTGCCCACTTTTGACCTCAGTTCTTAATATGTGACCTTGAGCAAGTTTGTCTCCTTGGTTACCTAGATAACAGTATCCACATTATGAACTCACAGTGACGATTCCATGAGTTGATGCAAGGCCATCCTGGAAAAGTGCCCTAATCAGGTGAAGGAGCCTAGCTGGTCAGTACATTCCGGTGGCCACCAGCCACATGCAGCTCCTGGAAGCTGGGGACATGTGGTGTGGTCTTCAAATGCCCGTGCCCCCACCCAGATGATGTGCTCATGATAAATGCTACAAAGGGGTAGAATGAATGGCAATTCATGCAGGTGCACCAGTGAACCAACCCCCGCCTCCCCAGCCATGGGTGGGCCAGTCTCCCTCTGCCTCCCCGAAGCTGCCGGCTGGCCAACGCCGGCCTCCTCAGAGGGTCAGTGACCAGAGAGGGTCACTGTCTGGAAATGTTGGCACTGAAAGAGACCAAGAACATTGGAGGAACCCTGATTCAGCTCTTGGGCACGATGTTTGGGCAGAGTTGGGAACACTTCAAACACCAGACCACAGGCTAGCCATCAGGGACCAAGGAGCGTCACAGCATCCAGTGGCTGGAGTCAGAGGAAGCTGACCCCCATGATCGGATGATTGCAGTGTCAGTAAAAGGGATGACTGAGCTGTGCTGAGAGTGATTAAACACCTGGATACAGATTAGTTCAGGGTGACATTGTCATCTACAGAGCATATACCTTGAAACAAGAAAATAAACAGAAAGGATCCATAGTACCTTGTTGTTTCTGTCCTTCTGTATCACTGGTCACATGGCAGACGCGGGAAGTGGTTCTGCACGAGGGTTCCATCTGAGAAGTGGAACACGTCTGTACGTGTGCGTGAAGCATCAGTGCTGCTGAGGTCAGGCGTCCCTGCCTCCTGGCCTTTCCAAGTACCACGACATTGCCACACAGGAGAGCATGAGCCTCACTCGGTCTCTGATCCTTTTCCTGTATGGAGACCTGTACAGTTAGTTGATGTGATCAAGACTCTGCTGACTGGGAGGAGGGGGACCATCTGGCCACCAGGAGGAAAGTCTAGCAACGTAAACCCCACTTCCAATCTCCATGCAGAAAAGAGAACACTTTAAACAAATCATGCTAATTCAACTGAACAAACAAAAAAGAATGTTGGGCCAGGTGCAGTGGTGCATGCCTGTGATCCCAGCACCTTGGGAGGCTGAGACAGGAGGATCATGGGTTCAAAGCCAGCCTCAGCAAAAGTGAGGTGCTAAGCAACTCAGTGAGACCCTGTCTCTAAATAAAATTTAAAAAATAGGGCTTGGGATGAGGATCAGGGGTTGAGTGCCCCTGAGTTCAATCCCTGGTATCCCCCCAAAAAGAATCATGTCCATTACCTTAAGTATACACAAAATCAGTCAAAGAGCCCAGGGGAAGGGAAAAAGGTACTTGAGGACCCTGTAAGAAGGTGCTCCTGACCATGGGGTAGACCGAGGCTTTAACAGGTACAGAAGAAGAATCACGAAGAGAAAGGCTGAGAGTCGATTCCACTAAATCAAGAATCCATGCAGACAGGACGCCACGTCTCGGCTCACGTCCCCAGGTTCGCCTGTTTCCTTCTAGGGTTGACGGTCTCAGTTTCCTTCAGCTCATCAGAGCTCCTGCAGTTTGATTTTGTGAGTGGTGTAAGGTGCAGATCCCATCTTACTCTTTTGCATGGGTACATTCAGTTTTCTGAAAGTATCTGTTGAAATGATCTTTTCCCCACTGAGTTTTTGGCACCCTGGTGGGGGGTCAGTGGCGTGCATGTGCTTGGTTTTATTTCAGGGCTCTCTCTCGTGCCATTGGTACAAACGTCTGGTTTTACACTGATGCCCTGTGGTTTTATTTGCTGGTTGGGGATATCACACAAAAAGCATAAGCAATAAGAGCAAATCTAAACAAGTGAGACTCCATCAAAGTAAAAACTTCTGCAGAGCCAAGGAAATAATCAAGAGTGAAAAGCAACTCATGGGATAGGAGAAAATGTTTACAACCCACATATCTGAGAAGGCTAATGTGCGAAATGCACGGGCAACCTCCATAGACCAAGGCAAAACAGTCCCCCGAACAATTCAATTAAAAGTGTGCTCAAAAGAAGATGCACCAATGCCAATAGAGGCGTGGAAAGATGCTCAGTCTCTCCGATCACTAGGGAAGGGGAGATCAGCACCCCAGTGAGACACACTCACACCTGCTGGAGGCTACTGTCAGAAACCACACAGGAGATGGCCCGTGTCACGACACGAGGGAACCCTTGGCCTGCTGGTGGGGAGGGATTCATACTGCCACCATGAAGAACAACATGCAGGCTCCTGGGAAGCACAGGTCTGGCAGGGGACCCCGCAGTCCCTCTTCTGAGCACATAGCACGCCAGTGAGGTCCTGTGGTCCCACGAGTATGGCCAGACCCGAAAACGGAGATGTGGAAAGAATCCACGTGTCCACAGAAGGACGAATGGATAAAGAAAATGAAGGGCCTCATACAACGGGACATTCTTCAGCCCTAGAAAAGAAATTCCACTAAGCCAACTAAGCCAGTCACAGAAGGGCTGGATTCCACCAAGATGGACGTCTCGGTCAGACACCCATGACCAGAGAGGGTGCCGACGGCCAGGGGCGGGGAATGGGGAGCGGCCTTTCGATGGGTGGAAGGCTTTGGTTGTGTACTCAGAGCAGTTCCAGAGGCCAGCTGCACACCATTAGGCCCACAGCTAACAGATGTGCATTGCACATGTGAACATTGCTGAAGAGGGTGGGTCTCGTGTGGGGGGTCGTGACCGCAATTCAGAAATACACACCATTAGGAGTAATGGAAGAATATACTTACAATACATATATTAAAAACAAGACCCCAAATCAACAGAAGATAGAAGGGTTCTAACAGAAGATGTCCTACTGACTAGTTATACATGGAGAAGTACTGAATTCCATTAGACATCAAAGAAATGCAAACAAATCACAGTGAATCCAGTTCACCCCAACAGAATGGCTTAAGTGAAAAAATAAACAAAGACCAACAAGCACCAGTTCTGAGGTCGATGGGAGTGCAGAGCAATAGGATCTTCCTTCACTGGTGGAAGGAGGAAAACCAGCTCACCTTGGCATGGTTGAGGGCATCTGTGCCTAAGAGACAAATGGCCACAATGCAGAAAATTCATTCCAACTTGCAGGCCCCAAATGGGCATATTTACATCCACCCAGAAGATGCAGAAAAATGTAACCCAACTTCCTATCAGTAACAGAAGATGTGGTCGCGGCCACACAGTGGGGCACTGTATAGTAGGACAAAGTGCTATGGATGTGCTAACAGCACGGGGGGGTTCCCAGGGACCAAAAACGCTACATGGGACAGAAGCGGCCAGATCAGCGAGAGTGACACTGTTCCATCTACACAGAGTTGCAGGTCAGGTGTCCGAGAGCAGAGAAGATGGACCCCAGGATGGGCAGTGTGGGGAGCAGTATGAATGGACCTCAGATCAGGTGTCAGTGAGCAGAGAAGATGGACCCCAGGACGGGTGGTGGTGAGCAGAGGAATTAACCCAAGGTCTGGTGGTGGTGATCACAGACAGTGGACCCCAGGTTGGGTGATGGTGATCACAGACAGTGGACCCCAGGTTGGGTGGTGGTGATCACAGACAGTGGACCACAGGTTGGGTGGTGGTGATCACAGACAGTGGACCCCAGGTTGGGTGGTGGTGATCACAGACAGTGGACCACAGGTTGGGTGGTGGTGATCACAGACAGTGGACCCCAGGTTGGGTGGTGGTGATCACAGACAGTGGACCCCAGGTTGGGTGGTGGTGATCGCAGACAGTGGACCCCAGGTTGGGTGGTGGTGATCACAGACAGTGGACCCCAGGTTGGGTGGTGGTGATCACAGACAGTGGACCCCAGGTTGGGTCGAGCCAACAGAGGAGATGGACCCAGGTCCTGTGGGGGTGAGCATTGGCCGTAGACCTGAAGCCCTGAAGGGGAAAGTCTGACCACTTGTTCTTCCTCCACCTGAGAAGTGTGGGTCCCCAAGAGTGGCGTAGTGAACGTCCTCTGAATGTTCCCTGTGACCCTTCACTGTTCAGCATACTTAGCTTTGTTGAATGTTCCATCAGATGTTGAATTTGTCATATGGTGGTTTACCTGTAGAACATTTAGGGCCCTCCAGCGCTCAGGGACGCTCAGTGCCCCCAGCGAGCCCCTAAGGTGCTTTCTCTTCTGCTTCTCTTCAGACTTGGGATTTTCCCTGTTTTTCCAATGCAATTGCTTCTCTTTCCTACACCATGAATATTCACTGATATAATGTATTTTTTATTTAGCTGCATTTATTAACTGAAAGGTCAATTCCATTTTTTTTTTAAATTTTATAAAAGAGAAGAGGAGCAGAAGCCCAGCACACCACAGCTCCACCCTGTGTGCGCCAGTCCCTGCCCCTCTTCTCTAAGGACGTCCCCACAGCTGCACCACTCCTGCCCCTCTTCTCTAAGTAGCCGTCCTTGGACACTTGCCGGCCCCCATGGGCACCACTTCCACCCTCACCCTCCCTGACCTGAATGTCAGTCTGCAGGTCAGACGTGCTCTCCTCCGATTTCCCTGTGCTCACCTGGCCATCCTGTTGTGCACCTCGTTGGGGATTTTGCTTTCATTTCTCGAACTCTGGCTCCCGTGTGCAGCCTCCTCTCAGCCCTGGGCTGATGAGCGTTCCAGGCCCACTGCTGGGTTCAACAAGCACCACTGGTAGCCAGAGACGGTAGGAACTTTGACAAGGTCACTTCAAAAGTTTGAACCTTAGTTTAGCCATTTGAAAGTTTTGATACATCTAAATCACATCACAATAGTTGTGGCCCTCTATTCAGAAAGCTGGTGTCACAGGTTTCCCAAGCAAGATCCTGGCAACAAACTCAGTTTGCATTTCAAGTAAACAACAGGTATCTTTAACCCGAGTGCATTCTTCACAATATCTGGGGATCCTACATGGAAGCACACTGTAATGCAGTACAGCAGAATGCTTTGAGAAAACAAAAGAGCAAGGTACAAAGTGAACGAGCAGTCACTTTGCTGGCATGCCTTTTCCAGGACAGGCTGTGGGACCTTACTGTCGGGCAGTCAGTCACCTGGGAGGCCAGCTGCAGGCTGGAGCCCAGGAGGCGGAGGGCAGGACGTGGTGGCCAGCCCAGCTGAGCAGGGCATCACCCACGCCATGCTCTGGCCCCGCGCAGGCTCTGGAGGTAGGCGGTTCCCACTCAGGCTGCGCGACTTGTCCGTGTATGATGCCAACACTGTGCAGAATCACCTCACTGACACCCCAAGCGACCGGACCAGCCGTCCGTCCGGCATGTGGTCCTCAACCTCCATGGTCCCTGGTTTGCCACCCATACAAATTAAACCCACCCACGGGATGGAAGGGTAGGGGCGGAGCCCATGGCAATTGAGGAAGGGAGGCAGGCAGGTGTGGCTGCCTTTTCCAAAGTCCTCAGCTGAGTCTGATCTCTGTCCCCTGGATGAGGGCCACAGCTGCGCTGCCCGAGGCCTGCTGCGTCGTTCTCAGATTAAAACAATGAAACTTACTACCAGCTCTCCAGACCTCTCGCCAGAGATCTGCAGGTGTTTCCCCTTCTCCTCAGCTCCCTGAAATCACTTCTCCAGCCTTCTCCCTTTTTAACTACGGAGTTTAATGCTCTTCTAAAATCTCAGCGCCCCATTTTGTCTCCCAGTTGGCTCTTAGCCTGGGTCTGGCTCAGCTGTTATTCCCCCTCCCACCCCCACCCCCTGAACTGCTGGGTTCCCTGCAAACAGCAGGGCTGCAGTCAGACGCAGACGCTGGTCCTGCTCTCCCACTTACGGAGAGTCTAGCGACACTCTCGGAGCTTCGGTTGTCTCATCCATACACACTGACCTTACAGTGTTGCTGCAGAACCTCTCTGGCAATGCTCCATCCCACAGAGTTTCCTGGCTTACCTGCAGACCCTTTCAGCACTAGGGAAACTTCTCCAAACGTCTTTGGATTCCCAGGCGATGTCAGGAACAGAGGAGATCTCTGTCCCATGGCTCTGGCATTACTGCCAGCCACAGACCCGGAAGCCCAGGTGTGCAGAGGGCTGCAGAGCTCCACAGCCCCAGCTAGAGCGCACAGAAGCACCCCAGTAACGGAGCTCCCTGGAAGCCCGTCAGCACTGGAGAGGGGTCAGCTTGTCTGCCGTCACCATGTGAGATGCCCAGTGTGTGTGCAGTAGTCCTCAGGCAGCACTCCCAGGGAAAGGCTTATGACCTAGTGACTTTGTGAATAAGCCAGGCAAATATTTTTCTCATGCTTAACAAGGGCAGTGGGAGAAAGAAGATGTGCAGGAGCATCGGGAGAGGCGGGTCCAGGGTGGGTCCTGGGCACTTAGCTGCACTGTGGTGCTAAGGCCAGAGTCTTGTTGGGGGAAGTCCTGCGGGAGATCAGCACCCTCAGTCGTGGGAGGCACCCCTGGTAGTCCAGGCCCGGCTCTGCCTGGCCATGTGCTTGCTGGCCACATGGGCTGTGCGGCTCGTATGTACGTGAAATGCTGGGAAATCCTGATTCTCCCGTGCAGTGTAGACCAGCAGAGCAGCCGTGTGTCAGAGAGGAAGAATTACAGGCCGAGATCTTTAAAAAGTGAGTGAGTCCCAGTAGTGCTGCGATAGGTTTTGGACAAGTTTCCCAAACCCTGTGCCTCATTCCGTTAAGCTGGGAGCGGGGGCCACTGCCACTGTGTGAGACAGGTCTGTTTGGATATTAAAAAGGATGTAAGCTGAAGAAAATGGATGTGCACCAGTATTGGCACTTCAAACCGCTCTCCCGTTTTCAAATTCTTCTTCCCGGAATACAGATGCCAACCCGTGTGGCATTCTCACGCGGTTTGAGCGAGGCGGAAGAGGTAATGGGTTGTAAACGAAAGAAAGGAGAAAGAAAAGCAAGATTTCTTGGTGGGTGGAATACGAGCCGGGAACGGAACTTCCATTTTAGCACATGCCACGTTCCCATCCCCAGGACGGGACAGCCTGGGCCACACAGGGTGACACCAGGCTGAAAGCCCCGTGCCTGAAGCCCCGCACAGTGACGGAGGGTCCCCAGAGGGCCAGAGCCGTGCTGGGAGGAGAAGTGCAGGCCACGCCAGAGACGTTCCTGTTCAGGCAGGCAACGCGGCCACTTCTCTCAGAGCTGCCCGGCCATGCCACTGTGCCGAAGCCCTGGCACCATGCCTCTCCCCAAAGCACGCGGTGACCCCAAGTGCATCCCCCAGTGAACCCTAAACCTGTGCTGCTTTCGTTTGGGGCCAGAACCTGGGCTCCTCCCGAGGCGCTTGCTGCCTTCTGTCCTGCCTCTCCAAGAACAAAACTGGAAACCGTGTTCTCCTGGCGTCCTGCGGGAGATGAGCACCACCTGCAAACAGCTTCTGGAAACGCTTCATACCCGTGCCATGCTTTCAACGCCGGATGTGAAGTGCTCTAAGTCCTAAGACAGGGCACATGGCAGCTGGGGACTCCTGTTGGGAGGTGAGCCCAGGAAAGAAGGAGGCCTCACGCAACCTCTTTCTGGAACAGATGGTGACAGAAGCCGCAAGCATCGGCCATCGCTGGCCACGAGGGCACGTTTAGGGCTCAGCAGTGGCGGTCCTGCCAGCCGTGATGCCCTGGAAGGAGCTGAGGCCCTTGGTCCTGGCAGGCGCCTCTCTCCTGGCAAGACTGGCTGTCACTCTTGAGCTGGTCCACGGCCCTTCCACCCACGCCTTGGGCTCCCTCATTTTTCCACCGAGTCCAACAAGGCTTGCTGTGGTACCCCTGCTCAGAGCCCCAAGTCACACAGGAGCCTGAAACCCACGCAGGTCAGTGCCTTGGCTGGTCACATGGGCTTGGAGAACTTCCACCTCCGAAGGGGAGAACCTATTTCTACTTCAGTAACAAGGAAGTGTCCGCAGGGGAGGAAGAGGCTCCTGGCTTCCGTGGGCTTCCCAGGTGCCCTGGGACTCCACCCAGCCTTTTGAATTACCATAGTTGGAACCTTTCGCTAGGCCAGGAAACCTGCAGCATCCAGAATGACCCAGAAGGGCCACCAGCATCCCTGTCACACCAACACAACCCTCCCGAGGAAAGCCGCAGGTGGCACAGGAGGGCCAGCCCTGTGCCAGACCCGGGGTCGAGACACAATGCTGCACTGGTGCGTTCCGTTGGCCTAGGTCAGCCATTCCCACGCTGCAGTGTGCACAGGAAACCCACAGAGAAGGTGTTCCAGCACACCTCCTGCACTCAGCTCCCAAGACTGGGTTCCCGGCGCGTTCCCAGCTGGTGGCAGTGAGAATCACACTGAGCCCAGCTCCAGACACAGGCTCCCAGTGTCCATCAGACAAGCACCAAGCTGTCGTTAGTGACCATCAGTAACTGAGTAATGCTGTTCTCAGTGCAGCCCAGCAACCTGAGAAACAGAAGGACGTTAAGGAAATGCAGAAGAGGTGGACTTTGAAACGGGGGGACGCCTGCAGGGTGGTCTCGATGGTAAGTCTGTGTCAGTGGGTGTGGGCCAGTGAGGAGGACCCTGATGAGGCTGAGGCCTCCCGGGAGGGGACGGCTGGAAAGCTCCACGCCAGGGTAGCCCAGGCAGGAGAAGTGACCAGGGAGCGTCCAGAGCTGCTGGCTGTGGCTGAAGTCACATATGGCCCTTAATCGCTCTCTCCCAGAAGCACTGGGCACCCCGAACACAGACGCAGATGAGGTAGACAGTCAAGTTCCTCTGGGGCCGAGCCTTCTCCAGGTAAGGACAGGACCAGGGGGACTTACTTCCTGAAGGCCTGTGTGTGTCTTGCTAAGGTTGGACGCTGGAAGAGTGCTCTGAATGCTGCCTTAGCATGCACATTGTAATGGCTCACCACCTGCAAACTGCTTAGGCACTCGTGGGGAAAGGCCCTCGCTGGAGGGGAAACTGCGCTGTGACCTCTGCAGGGCATCGGGCTGAACTTGGGTCTGAACCTTCCTGCTGTCAGAAACGACTGTCAGAAGAATGATGAAATCAGTCATTCTCATATGTTCATAGCACATTTTCGTGATTCCTAATCTCTTGGAAAGAGCAGTGTATACAAATGAATTTAAGTGCCTTTTCATTAGTATAAATAAAATGTTAAGTAGTCGTAGAACTGCTGTAAATACGTAGCGAAAGCACTTCCAGGGATCTTTTTCATGAGCGATGCTGGCGGTTAAAAGCACATTTCAATACTTGTTCTTGATAATGACAACATAAACCTGAAGACGTAAAACCTCTTTTCTTGGAAAGCATGTGATATCCACAGTTGGGAAGTAGGGTCATAAAATGGATTCCTCGCGTTTGACGCCCACAGGGTGGACCCGCTCATGAGGAGAAAGGGCCGTGCGTTTGTGCAGCTGCCCGACGCTGCCCGTGCTCCGCTTTCTGCCCACCCTGCTCCTGGGTTCCTTCTCCCCTCCGCGTCCCCACGGGGACGGGCTCCACGGCCTCTCTGGACTGTAAGCCCAGGGTGCTGCCCACCCGTGCTGGCCCTGGCTGCCTGCCGCTGAGCCCACCCGCATTGGGAAGGGCGCCTCCTCTGGGCCTAGCTTCTTCCTGCTGGTCTGGCTGCCCTGCTGCTCCTTTGACCCCTGCTTGAAAAGCCCTGTCCAGGGACTTCCCAGTCTTCCCCCTGGAACACCAGGCAGGTGGCTCCACTCCTCCTTCCGTGTGGAATGACTGTCCTGTCCTTTTCCCGAGGGACTGGGCTGCCCAGCTGTGCATTGGCCCTGCACCCTCGTGTCCAGGGACCCTTCGCCAAGTTCTTCCAGGGAGTAGAAGGGCGGCCACCCCTCCGCCGGCCTGGGGAGGCTCCGCTGTTATCTTCTTCCTGTTCCCAGGGTCTGAGGCCCAGTGACCTCCCAGGCGCAATCCAAGCCGTAGCAACACCACCCTGGGGAACCACAAAGCAGCGTGCTGGGAAGAAAGTGGGCCGGTGAGGGCGCACAGCTGTGCACCAACCTGGAGCTCACCGGCGCCCTCGGAAGGCGGCGGGGCCTTGGGTCTCCTGGAAGCAGCTCTTCCTGCTCCCACACTTCCCTGTGTGACACTGCCTTGCCTGGTCCTGTTCTGCGGAACCCTTTTTCCTCACCAGAATGTTGCCCCGGGAAGGGGAGGAACTCTGGCTATTCCTTGTGGTCCAGCACTTATAGCAGCATCCGGCACGCACAGTAGGTGCGCACAGTAGGCACGCAGCCTTGATGAATGAGTGAGGAGCCCCTGCGTGACAGCGGGGGAATCCTGGCTTCTCCTGAAGCTCTGGCTCTTCCCTCCCCTCTGAGCCTCCCACAGTCCCTGTGACCCCTGCCACAAGAGTGCCCTTGTCCCAGCAGGCTGAGCCAGCCAGGTCTGGGCTTGATGGCGAGCCCAGGCAGCCCCTCCAGGGGGCGCAGCTGAGCTCCACGGAAGGCAGCTCTGCGGAGGGCCGAGCACCTGTCAGGCAGCTTTACAGTAAGGGCCATTTCTGAAAGTAGACAAGTTGGCAAAGCAAAAGGAATTGAGCCCTGCAAAGAACTCATCTCCAAGATTAAATCTTTGAAGATCCTCAGATAGCCGTTATTACCTTGGCCCTCTTCCAACGCAGAGAGTCAGCAAAATGATCAGTGTCTTATCTCCCAGGTGAAGGGGATACTCAGAGCCCATTTCTTCTTGAGTGTATAAAATAAAAAATTTACTGAGTGGTTACTTCCTGTTTGGCAGTTTTAAGATACACAGTACTTTTCCAGAACAGAGGGGGAATTGGCAATAGCAAGTTCTCACGTGGCGAAAGAGCCCCTTCATGGATTTAAGTGTCAAGTGGGTTTAAGTGCTGCCTTAAAAAATAATAATAATAATCTGTGGAATTGTAGATTGAATATATGTTGTATTTCACTTCCAAGCCTAGCCCAGGTTTCAGGTAATTTAAAACCAACATAAACTAAATAGGCTAGAACTGTTTAAGATACTCTTTTGCAATTTCATTTTTTGACTAATTGAGCTGATAAACAGTTTGAGTATGTGCATGCACACACAGGTGCACAAAATAATTGTATTTTAACTTATACTAAGTCATGAAATCATCCTTCTTGTAGTCAAGGATGGACATTGACCTAATTATTTCATCCATCTTTCTTCTCTTTTTCTACATAGATTTAAGTAGCTTGAAAGCAAGGTGTGAGTTTCACACTTTGTTCTAATCAAAGACTTTAGCCAAGTGCTGTGAATTTAATACACTCTCAACAAATACTTGGTTAAATAATTAGGATTAGAAGTTAATTTGTCGTTGTAATATATAAAAACGTCTAGGAAGTTTTAAATTCTATCTGTTCAGATTTTATTAAATCCTGAGTAATTAAACCTGATTCACAGACTGAAGATTCAAATTGAATTAGGCTATTCTGAAAGAGTCATGCTGTGGAGACATTCATTTCAGTTTTACATAGACTGAAGGACTGGAAATTCTACTAGCAATTTAAGCTATATAGCAGTGTCCAACATGCACAGTAGGCGCATAGCGAACTCCCTCGCTCCTGTGGGGTGCTGATGAATTCCTCCACTGCCACCTTTGAAAGCCCCTGCCCGTGTCCCTGTCCCTGAGCAGACTCACCTCTGTGGTTTGGTTGTGACTTTCTGGAAGGATCCAAGTCCTCCTCAGCCCCTGGGATCAACTAGGGCCATCATGACATCCAAACCAGGTACCCTAAACCCAGAAAGGAGCATCAGTGAGCTCTGTTCCCTCTCCTCACCACAGGGACACTCTCTGACCCTCTCTCCACATGTGGGGTGGACAGATGCCAGGAGAGGCTTCAGGACTCCTATCTGGGGCTGCACTGGGGTCCCGGGTCTGGGAGCCCATTCCTGGAGGGTGGTGGCCAGTGGGTCTCTCTGGCAGACGAGAGGTTGCTTTGCAGTATCGGTGAGAAGGGCCTGCAATGGCAGTGTTGAGAGACACCCTGATTGGATGGCACTCCTGACCCAGGGGAAGAGACCAGGGGTCTGGGCAGCAAATTGTTGCCCCTGACCATTGGGCTTTGCCTGTATATGGGGTCTTTGCAGCAGGACTGCCCTAATCTGAAAGACCAACCTGGGTCTCTCTAATGCCAGGTTTTAACTTAAAAGATATTGTCTTCTGTGTCTATTTGTTAGGTTTCCCCTGATGGTGGAATATGGTGGACAGTGAAATCCTTAATCCAATTTGATGCATTTCTCTTCGGTTTTAAACCATTAATTAAAATTCTTTCTCTCCAACCCTCCTCCTTGTCTCTTTTTCTTCCTGCCTTGTCTGTTCCAGTCTCTATTCCCTCCAGTTTTCTCTTTGCATGGCCTCTCCTCCTGTTCATGTTTGAAAGGCATCCTACGCTCTCTGATTCCTAACTTCTCAGCTATTCCAGAGACTGACTTCCCTCCCCACTTGGACTAATGAGCCATGGAGAGCATCGTCAGCAGTTTTGTTGAAGGTGTGTTGGTGAACAGCTTGGTTCCCAAGTGGTCCTAATCACTGTTCTCTCAAAAGGGCCACCTAGTAGTGCAGTCGGGTTGAGTGGGAGCACTGGCACCTAGATGTACACCCAGCCTGGGGCACAGAGTAAAGAGAAAGCAGCTCCATCAAACATCCCTTACAGGGAATTCATTAAAATACAAGGGAGACCAATAGGATGAAGGAAGGGGATTGAGAGGGAGGAGAGGAGGGTTCAGGGTAACACTGTAGGATGAAATCTACCCAACTATGCTATGTCCATGCACAAACACCACAAGGGATCCTCCTCACATACATGATTATAATACGTAAATAGTGCTCGAAGGAGGATCAGTAGAGCAAGCAGACAGGGGAGGGAGGAGGGGACTGAAAGGGAAAGTATTGAAGAATCAGATTGATCAAACCATGCTGTGTGTGTGTATGAATTCTACGTAATCCCACGGTCATGTAGAACTATAACGTGCCAATGAGAACAGGTCCCCTGTGTAGCAGTAGAAGGGACATCATGATGCCAGATGCACAAACACCAGCAAAGAAATATAGGTAATGTGAGAAAACAAGAGTATTAAGTGCTGCCAGAGATTATGACACTCTGATAACCGATCCCCCGGATGTTGACGCAGAGGAAATGCCAGATAAAGAATTCAAACAGTGGATTGCTAAAATGATCCAAAAACGAAAAGAAGATCTAAGAGATGGACTAAGAGAGAAAATGCAAGATGTGACAGATTCTGAAAAAGAACCAAACAGAATACTGGAAATAAAAATTTAAGTAATAAACTAAACACTCAGTTGAAAATCAAGAATAAATTAGATCATATAGAAGACAAAATATCAGGCCTTGAAGACAAGGCATATGAACTTGAACACTTAGCAATAATTTTTTTTAAAAATAGACATTATGATCATGATATGCAAGAACTCCTGGACAATATTAAGAGATCCAAGGTAAGAACAATTATCAAGGAAGGAGCTGATGTACACGCTGATGACATTTATGACATATTCAGTGAAATAATAGCAGAAAACTTGCCAAAACTTCGAAATGCGATGGACACTCAGATGCAGAAAGCATTTAAAACCCTGAGTAGACAATATGTAAAAGGAACATCTCTTCATGTCGTGATATGTTAAAATGCCATGTATTCAGAATGAGGTTTCTAAAAGTCTCAAAAGAGAACTGGGAGGTCATATTTAGAAGTGAACCAATCAGAAGATCACTTCTTATCAGAAACCCTAAAATCCAAGAGGACAAGGAACGATGTTTCAATCCCTTGAAGAAATAACTAACCAACCAAAATTGTTATAACCAGCAGACCTCTTCTTCAGAATTAAAGAAAGAATAAACACTTTCTAAGATAAGCCTAAACTGAAACATTTCATGACAACTAGACCACCATTGCATAAGATACTAAAGGAAGTAGTGCACCCAACAGCAGATGATACCAAACGGCAGAGCTCAAAACCAGACCTGACTCATTAGAAGAGTAGGTAAGATGAGGATCAGAGTCAATATTGAAATACACAAAAATTGCAGAAAATAATAAACACCTCTCATAGTAACATTGAATATAATGGTTTCAACTTACTAATTGAAAAGACAGACTAGGAGATAGGATTAAAAACAAGACACATTAATATGTTATTTGCAGAAACACACCTCAAAGGTAAATGTAAAAGGACAGAAAATGATATTTCATACAAATGAAGCCAAACGCAAGCAGGTGCAGCTACTGTCATATCCAACAAAGTAGATTTTAGGCCAAAATTAATCAGAAGAGACCAAAGAAAGTCTATGTACTGGTAAAGGAAAGAAATTCAACAAGATGACACAACAATGGTGAATATGTATGCCCGCAACATCGGGCACCCAGCAAACGCCACCACTGCTACTCGGCTTGCAGACTCAGACAGACCCAACACAATGGTACTACCCTCACCAATCGGTCATCCCCCATCAACTCAGCAGAGGCTCTTCAGGCATAAGAAAATCACTGTGAATTAAGTGGAACTAACAGATTTCTACAGAATGTTTCATCCAACACAAATGAATACAATTTCTTCTCAGGAGTTCATGGAACTTTCTTCAAAATAGACCATATTGTAGTCCACATAGTAAGTCTGAGAAAATACTAAAATGCCGATGTAATTCTTTGCCTCCTGTGTGTGTGTGTCTGTGCGTGTGTGCGTGTGTGAGTGTGCTGGCAGTTGGACCCAGGGACACTTGACCACTGAGCTGCATTCTAGGAGTGGAGGCTGGCCTTGAGCTGCCAATCTTCTGACTCAGCCTCCCCAGGTTCTGGGATTGCAAGCACGCACCACTCACCCAGCAATTTCCCACATCTTACCAGATCATAATGGCATCAAGCAAGACATCAAGAGCAAAAAATACCATATAAACCTATGGATATTGAACAATATGTTTTGAATGTTGAATGGATGATAGAAGAAATTAGGAAAAAATTTCAAAAATTCTACACTCAAACAGGAATAGAGATACAGCATACCAGAATCTCTCAGACACTTAGAAGGCAATTCTAAGAGGAAAGTTTATAACTAAGAGCACCTGCGTCAAAAGCAATCTGAAAGGTCCCAAGTAAACCACCTAATGATGCATCTCTCAAGTTCCTGGAAAATGGGAACAAATTCCAGAACCAGACAAAGGAAGTAAGTAATCAAGATCAGAGACAAAAACAGTGAAATAATAAAAAATAAAAACACAAAGGATGAATGAAAGTTGTTTTTTCGAAAACATAAACAAGACTGATAATCCCCTAGCCAAGCTAACCAAAAGAAAGAGAAAGAAGACCCAAATTAAGAAAAGAAGAACTAAAAAAGGTGATGTCATTACAGACATCCCTGGAATCCACAGGATCATTAAGAGCGATTTTGAAAACTTACTTTCAAATAAATTAGAAAATCTAGAAGAAACTGAAAATTTTCCGAACATATATGATCTACCAAAATTGAACCCAGAAGGCATAGAAAAGCTGAGTAGACCCATTCCAAGCAATGAGGCTGAGGCAGTAATAAAAAGCTTTCTAGCAATGAAAAGCCTAGGACCAGAAGAGTCCTCAGTTAGAGTCCACCAGACATGGAAAGAAGAACTACTGCAATGTTCCCCAAATTATTCCATGAACTAGAGGAGGAAGACAGTCATCACACCATAATGTCTAGCCATAGGAAACGTTTTGCCTTTGATCATATTTTCAAAGAAGCTTCCATATTTACAAATTTCCAAGTAGGTTCGTTGCACATATCCCCAGCCGTGGCCTTTAACAGGGAGGGACACTGCTTCTAAGTGTTATAGGAAGGCAGGAGCTTTGGGGTTGTCACAGTGATTGTAGAGGACGATTGACATTTAGTGAGCAGGGCTTGGACTCTCTGGCACCACCAACAGGAGCCTTATGACCTTCACGCAGGTGAAAAATCTAGTGGTCTGAGTTTTAAACCTCTATCCATTTTACATGTAAAATATTAGATTTTTATGATAACGCAGTTTTAGTAGACACTGAGTAACTAGGATTGTGATTTCATGTTAATTGCAAGAAGAGTTTCCTTCATTCTGCTTCAAACTGTACACAATCTGGTCACCATTTTGGAAAGTCACATGGCTGCAGGAGAGATTTCTTGCGGCATTACAGAAGTGGTCCTTACAGAAAGGCAGCGGTTTGCACATGAGGTTGTCATATTCCAAGCCAAAGCACATGGTCGCAAACACCCCATGTCTTAACTGTGCCTCGGTTCAGCGTTTCTACATTGAAACCCATGTGTGCTTTTATACCTGAGGTCTTTATGTTGGAGATGGGTGATGCAGACTTTTGTGGGTGGTGGGTTGTATTCCCTGTGGCAGGTAAGAGCACTGCAAACAGCTCTGGGAGTAAGGTGTAGGTCATCTAAACACAGTCCTCTTGGCCGAGCAGCAGCCATATTAGGAAGGTGAGGCTGCCGGGGAGGTTGCTTTGCCCTGGAGGAACGAGGGGTTCTGGGAAACAGTCTCCTTCTTTTTGCCACTTGATGTCACTTACAGCTGCTATGCACCCAGAAGAGCTAAGGCAGTATTCTGGGAAGGACTACCAGGCTGGGAAACCCAGCCTTGACCAGCGTCGCCTGCCGTGAGCCTCTCCAGGGGCAGGCAGAGGTGCCCGCTGCGCAGGGGCAGAACCTGCCTTGCCCCTTTCTCTGCACCGTCTTCAGCAGGGGCCACGCAGATCACTTGTTCTTCTTTTTTTGAGAACGATATCAAAACAAACAGACGCATTTCAGCCGCAAAGGAACGTGAACTCCACAAAGGGGACGACTTGGCATTCTTCTTGCACATGGGGTCTCAGTACCTGGGACACTATGCGAACACCGTGGCTTCTAAGTAACGTCTCTGTTTTGAATGTGCATGTTGGAGAGCCCCGGGGACCTTCGTTCCCAGACTGTGCTATGTCATTATTACTAGTAGTTCTGTGGGACTAGAGCCCAATGCAATACTGAGCAGCCTTCCTCATGATGGTAGCACAATTTGAAAATGTGATTTTGATCACTGAACATGGTTAAAAGCCACAGTCAGGTTTCTATGGATCATGGAGTGAGTGACAGGAGCCGGCAGGCGTGAGCCAACAGGCCTCTTCAGATTCTCCTCTGTAACCCCAGTTCCTGCAGGAGGGGCTCCCCAGCCAACGCCAGCCTTGGTGGGCTTCCACTGGAAGTTTATTTTGAAGCTATTTATTATTCAAATGCAAGAAGAATTCAGGCAGATCATGAATCTCAATCATTAATTATTCACTGGGATTAAGGAATCGGTTATAACCATGTCTCCCTTTAATCCTGTTTTATTAATTTATATTCTTGGCAAACTCTCCTACTAACCGGATTCTAGCTTACTGTGGGGACCTTGAGAAAGAACGGAAGGTCCCTGGGGTCAAAGAGCAGCATTTGCTTTAATTTGATAAAATAAATTAGCATGGGATTATGGGTGCTATTAGCATAAACCCCACTGCGCCCTGGCCTCCAGGAGGGGGTTGAGGGGCGTGCCAACTCCTCCGTCCACTGGAGCTTCCTGGGGAGCTGTCCTGCCTGGCCAGGCGGCTGGGGAGCTGCTGCTCTTGGGAGCGTGTGCAGGGTGTGTGTTCTCAGAGCATCTGTCCACCCTGGCAGGGGGGAGTCGAGGTGGGCCTTGACCTCAGCAAAGGCCCCACCACAGCGCTCCGTGCAGCGTTACCCCTGGGAGGAGCCGTGCTTCCTGGGGGACTTGCCTCTGCTCTCTGGCTGTGCTTCTGCCCGACGCAGCCTCGGGCTTGTGGTGAGAGCAGAGGCCCTGCAACTGCAGCCTCTGCACCTCAAGGCCTGCGTCCTCCTCCCGAGGTCGGTCGGTGTCCTCCTTTCCTGGACACGCCTGCACCTGCCGTGTGTGTGCTCTTCCTTGTCTTCATGTCCTGGTCACCTGGCTTTGGTTTCTTCCGAAGGCAGCGTACAGAGCTTCCCCTTCCCCAGAGAGGGCCATGGGCCCTTTGGTCCACCCCGCTCCCCTTAGCACCTATAAATCTGGACACGGAACATAAGACCAGCTCACGCTCTTCCAAAGACCAAAGGTGGAAATGTTGATTCCTGATTCCAGAAACATCTGCCTCTGGGTTTGCAAATCAATAGTGTTTAAAATTAATTGAATCTATTTTTAAATGTTTTTATAATTGTATATGTAAAAATTACACTGATGATTTTTATGTTTTGAAAAATCACATTTTCTCAGGCGTATAATTCCAAGTCCACAACCACTGGTTTTTCTTTTTTAAGAAAATGAGATGTTAGTGTTTAGATTCTCTTTCTACTGTCACTGGGCCTTATCTGATGACATTAAGTGAGGCCGTCCAACAGGTCTGTGGCCTCGCCCACCCTCGGCAGTTTGCAGTTTGATGGGGCAGGGGCTGAAAGCCCTGGTCCGAAGCTTCTATTGGCCAAGGTTTGTTCGCAGTTTGAACCTGGCCTACAGAGACTGGAAGAATTGGGTTTGGACTAATTTTCTTCCCTCTACTATCGGGGTAAATTTGAGCAAAACGAGAACCAAGTGCCTAGAACCTCCTATTTGTATGTCAACCTGAATATCATCAGGCTGTGCCTGGTAGTCACCCTGAACACAAACGTCCCAGAGCACCACTGAAGGCAGAGAAGACACTCAGCAAGTGTGACCTCGCCCGCCCTTCCTTCTGCTCGCGGCCACACACTGAATGGCTATATGTAGCCCAAGTCCAGGCGGAGCTGCCCAGCCTCCGCACGTCAGGACACACAGCAGTGGCCGGGTTTATGTGGGCCCGGAAGAAACCAGCCCCAGGCCACTGACTTCCCTCCCTCCCTGCGATGGCCACCTGGGGCCCCAGGAACCACCGGGCACAAAGCATGGATTCCGGACAGTGGCACGTGGGCGTCTGAGTACAGCTTTCCCATCAGAGCTTTTGAACAGATGAGCAGTTGAGAAAGAGCCCACCGTGCAGGTCACAGGACACCACTGAAGGGGACACTGGGTGTGGAATCAGAGGGGAAAGGAAGCGCAAGGCTGTAAGAGAATCCCTCTGAAAGGGACCAGGACCAGCCACGCTCTCTGACCCTGTGTGAGGGACACTGTTTCCATCTTGTTTAGGGACACAGGCACTGCAGATCCGCCGCCCTCAGACGTCTCCAACAGGGGCTCGCAGCCCCGCGGTGGCCTCTCTTCTTCCTCTGCCTGTCGCCTGTCTTCTTGCACCTGTGCCGCAGTCTGGCTGGGCACGAATCACGAGCCACTCAAGCAGGAACAAACTTTATTTCCAAACTCCACCAGCACACTCCCCGGGAACTCTCCCGCACGCCACCCACGCGGCTCCTCCAGGAACACGCCACACACCACCCGGAACTCCCTCCACCGGAACTTCACCAACCAACGCGAACTCTCCAGGAATCCCCGCCAGAGCTCAACCGGAACTCAACGGGAACTCCGCGAGAACTCAAAAGTCATCATCCTAATGGCTCGCTGGCGTCACCTCTCAACCACTACTTCTGGCAAAAATGCCCTGCGTCATCCCCACTCGGAGGTGGCGCTCAACACACCTGTCTGTCTTCACACAGGGGGACGCGTCCTTGAACATTGTTCCCAGCCCCCTTCCACCGCCAGCACCCTGTGAGGGGCTCCCAAGGAGGGCCCCCTCAGCGTGCAGTACCCTGGGCTCTGCCTTGAAGGCGAGGTGTTTCACTTGTGAAATTGTATATAGGCTCTTCAAAGTTGTTTCCTACTAAAAACAGGGAAGGGAGGCTCCTGGGAGTCTCTGAGCCTGGCTCCAAAGAGCTGGCTTCCCCATGCCCACTGCTCCCTGGGGTAGTTCTCGGCCACCACCACCATGCCTTGGACCCAGGCTCTGTGCCAGGCCTGGCGAAGCCACCTGAGTTGCCGCTGGTCCGACTCTGAGTGCTGGATCTTAGAGGGCGCAGCCACCTGCAGGCCTGGACAGAGCGGGGAAGGCTGAGGACGGCTGCCCCCTCTCCCGCAGATCCAGCGGAGGATGGTCTCTTCATCCACGTTCCTAAACTGGCAAAGCTCCCAATGGCCAGCCGACAGCCAGGAATGCTCTTTCCTTTCTTTCTTTGGCTCCACAGGGTGCTTCTCCTGGGAGCAGGCAGTTGGCTTTAAGGACCACTCTCGCTGTCAGCAGTCGGTATTGATTTCTCAGATTCTTGTCTGAGAAACCCAGAGTCAAACGGCTGCTGGTCTGAATTCCAAAGAAGATGGTCTGAACCCAGGGAGGCTGGCTGCCCCTGCTCCTCATGAAGGTGTCCGGCTGGCAGCGGGGCTTGCTGCCCCTGCCCCACCCCTGGGTGTCCCAGTGCGGGTGTGTGCCAGGAGAGGGGTCACAGGAAGCAGGGTGGAGCAGGGAGGAGCTCCGGCATGGGAGCCCTAGGTAGGGTCCCGGGCTCCCTGAGTGCCCAGCATCCCCTCCTGTGAGCCCAAGGGACTTCATCCAGCGTCTGCACGCGGGAAACCTCGCCACGGGTGGTCAAGATGGGTCCTTCAGGGGTACTGCCGCACTGAGGCGTGTCCTTCCAAGGCTCAACCCAGCACAACAAGATCACTCTGCTCAACACTGAATCTATCTCCTTAAGAAGAATTCAAGTAGCTTGACTTTTCCATCATGTGGGTGTGACACTGGAAAAACCGAGGGCTTGGGAGACTCTGGAGTAGAGGAGCTCTGCATCTCTGCAGTTCTAGAACGCCGGGACTCCTTGGGCACAGCAGCCCCGTGCAGCACGGGGATGGAATGAAGTAGATGAAGCAATTTGCTGTAACTGTGCATGTTTAGATTTGCAGAACTCAAGTTGGAGTTTATTGCCGTACAAACCTCGTGTTTCTGAACTGTACACACAAGACACACAATGGCACTTGGCTCTGTTCATTTTATGTCTTTATTTCAGGCATGATTTCTCTCTGAAACATTGACTTTAAAATGGCACAAGTATTGACTTATTAGTGGGAAGGCAGGAGATTTGGAGCAAGAGATGAAGGAACGAAAACCATTGTCCAGGGCAGGTGTCTGCTCCAGTCTCCTGGGACCCCCGGGCACTATGTCATTTAACTTTCTTTTTCACCCTAATTCTTTTTCAAGAAAATCGTATGTAACTGCTGTCCACTCAATTTTTATTTTGCAGGACACAAGGTCAGTTCTGAAGATGTGCAGAGGCTTAGATTTTACAGAGCTGCCTCCAACGCTGTGGGTCATAAGAGCTAACTGCCGCTTGATGGGCAGCCTGGCTAGAAGACACTGATTTAATTTCACACACATCAATTTCCAATCACCTCTCCAAGTACTCACCACATCCTCTCCTCTGCTCCTTCTCCATGGAAGAAAAGGCGGTTTTCTTTCCTTACTGTCCCCGCCAGCGCGTCCCAGTCCCACGTCCCAGTCCCACATCCTAGTCACGGAGGCTCATTTTGACATCCTCAAACATTCATGCAACACCGCGTGCTCCACTCCGGGCCCAGAGCTCCTCCTCCCGCCCTCCTCCCCTCTCCCCTGCGCTGCAGGACTTCCTTCTATTTACTTATTTAAGTCTGTGCTCTGCTGACCTCCATAGAGGTGGCACTCACCGTGGGTGCTCATACATCACAGCGCGTAATTGGGTCAGTTCATCCCAGCCTCCCTCCTTTTCCCATCCCCCTCTTTCCCCTCAGTCCCTTCCTCTCTCCTGTGTTCATGGTCCCCCACCTTTTCCCCCTTATTTTTCTCTAGCTTCCACATCTGAGAGAAAGCACCCGACCCTTGACTTTCTGAACTGACTTACTTCACTTTACATAATATTCCCCAGTTCCGTCCATTTATCAGAAAATGACATGATTTAATTCTTCTTCATGGCTGAGTAAGACTCCAGTGCGTTTGGACACTGCATCTTGTTTATCCATTTGTCTGTTGATGGACACCTGGGCCATTCTTCAGCTTGGCCTAGTAAATCGTGGCGATGTGAAAATAGATGTGGCTAAATCGTTGCAGTATGCTGATCTTGGTTTTTGTTTTGTTTTGTTGGCTTTTGTATGAATATGGAGGAGTGGGATAGCTGGGTCATTTCGTGGATCTACTCTGACTTGCTTGAAGAATGTCCATCCTGCTTTCCAAAGTTGTAGGGATTTGCAGCCCACAGCGATTTATGGTGGTACGTCTCCACCCACATCCTAGCCAGCACAGATTATCATGTGCATTTTGGTGATTGCCATTCTGACAGGAGTGACGTGAAATCTCAGTGTATGGGTGATTCTCACTTCCCTGATTGCCAAGAATGTTGAACTTTTCTTCATAGCTGTAGGATATTTATATTTCTTGTGTTGATAAATTTCTGCTTAGTCCTTTAGCCCATGTATTGTGTTATTTGTGGGGTTTTTTCCCCTCGGGGGTGATTTTGAGATCCTGGATATTGATCCTGTGTCTGAGGAGCAGATCTTGTCCCATCTGTAGGTTCTCTCTAGACGCTCCTAACTACTTCATTTGCTGTGCAGAAAGAAGCCTTTCTGTTTAATGGTAACCCACTTATTGATTCTCAGTTTAATTTCTTGAGCTTTAGGGATCTTGTTAAGGAAGTTGGTACCTGCACGTTTTCTTCCAGTGGCTGGAGGGTTTCCGGTCTAACTTCTAGGTCTTGATGCACTAGAGGTGACTTTTGTGCAGGGTGGGGATGGGGATCTACTTCATTCTTCTACAGATGGATGTCCGGTTTTCCCCACACCCTTATTCACAAGGCCGTCTGTATGTGTTCAGCACGTTGTCAAGGACCAGACGGCTGTAACTGTGTGCCTTGGTCTCTGCGTCTTCTCTTCTGTCCCATTGGTCTTTTTGGTGCCATTACCCCGCAGTTCTGTGACGATGTGATCTGAGAGCAGGTTTGTGGTGCCTCCAGGAACTGTCTTCTTTAGCTAATTTTGGTCTTCCGCTTTTCCAAATAAATTTCCAAATTGCTGTTTTTATTTCTGTGAGGAACACGTTGGCGTTTTGACGGGGATTGCATTGAGTCTGTGTAATTCTTTGGGTGGTATGGCCATTCAGACAGTGTTGATTCTGTCTATCCAAGAACATAGGAGGCTTTCTATCTTCTGAGATGTCCAATTTCTTTCTTCATTGTTCTACAGTTTTCATCATAGACACCTTTAACCTCCTTGGTTAGATCTATCCCCAGGTGTTTTTAGTTTTTTGAGGCTACTGTGAGTGGGAGCGTTTTCCTGATCTCTTTCTCAGCAGATTCATGATTGGAGAGTAGGAAGACGTTGGTTCCCGATGTCGGACTTGCATCGTGCTACTCTCCTGAATGTGCTTGTCAGCTCTGGAAGTTTCTGGTGGGGGGTGAGCAGTTTTCTTGAGTGAAGTGGAACAGAGAGGAAAGGGGTGCCAGGAACACACAGTGACGTGGTGACACCACACCACCGATCGTGGGACTCTGCCGGTCGGTGAGTCTCAGGTATGCACTCGCAACTCAGCGCCTAAGTGACCTGAGAACCACCCCAGATGCCCGTGATAGGGCTTCTCAGTGATGGCCGCTGCTGTCGTTACATGTTGTGCACCTGCTTCAGTCTCACTGTTGTTGGCTTCAGTCACAAGAGAAAACCCCTGGCTTCTTTTCCTTTGTCACAGCCTTCTCTGAGTCCTTTACTGATCAGCAAACGTCTCTGTCCACTACTTAGAATAAACACACAGCTTCCTTCCACTGCTCCGAGGCTCTCCAGGCGTCTTTAGACTGAGCCTCGCAGGTGGATGGGGTCCCTCCTTTTCCCAGAACGTCTCGGTGAGCACTACCCAGAGTGAAGGGTGAGTGATCTGCCTGTGTCTCGGCACCCTTCAGCTGCAGCTCAGAGCGTAAGAGAAAGCCTGGAGCCGCAGTGGGCCCAGGAGGCCAGGGTGGCCGGCTCTTGGGCTAGCACTCTCACGCCGAGTCAGCTTGAGTCCCCTCCACTTCTAGAACCTTCTGCAGTCGCCCGCACCTCGCTTCCTGTCATCTAAGCCCCACGAGGGTCTGCCTGCCTCAGGCTGTTGCTCCCGTACCCCCAGGGGAGCCTGACCTCAGCTACATCTGGATGAGGTTGTTGGGTGTTTAAAGCTCCTATGAACACAGGTACTTTATGGACTGATCGCCGTGTTGGGCCTGGTGGTCAGACTCAGTGCAGGGTGGACCTTCGCAGCAAGCCTGCCCTGGACAGGACACCTCTGTGTTGCATGCTCATGACTGAGGGAGACGATGCTCGCCGCTGTCCCCCTCAGGTGAGTCTGCAGACCACCTTCACAGCAGGACAAACGGCTGGGTCTCAGGCCTTGGGGAGGGTAGCCTGGCTCTGGGGACCACTCACTCACCCTCTGAGGAGTGGACGGCTCCTTTACCTGTGTGCTGCTCTGCAGAGGGCCCTGCTTGCTGCCCCTGAGGGCGGCACCTTCAGTCAGATGGCAGCTAAGCTGAGAAAGCCTTCTTTCGGCTCCCCTCTGACTTTGACCACAGATGAAGAAGCAAGGCCTGGTCACCGTGGGAGGCCTGGGACTCTCTGGTCCCGCTGGGTTGTTCCAGTGGAAATAAACGGAGGCACAGAGACGTCCTGGCTGGGGACCGGGGCCAACAGGCAGGGTTTCTCCTGTGACTCTGGTTCTGACTCAGGCCGAGCGAGGGGCACAGGATGAGTGAGGGGCTTGAAGCTGACTTTACGTAAATAAAGGATCCAAGTCTCTGGAAGATGGCTGAGAAGCTCTGGGTGGATTTTCTGCGTAATGGCCAGTTCCGTTTTATGTATGTTCAGAAACACCTACTAAAGGCCATGAGATTGAGCTTAGGTCAAGCATGGGCGCTTCCCAACGATCCACCTGAGTCAACTGCTTGCAGTCAGTGTATCTGTAACCCGCGATCACATTCTGTATCAGCGTGGGGAAGGTCCTCCCCTCACATCAGATCTCACACGTTCAAGAGAGAATTTCTTTTCCTGCATGTACCTAAACAAACAGAATGCAGTTGTAAATATGGAATTAATAAAAATGCAGCCTCGTGTGATTATCCTAGTGATTAAATAATTTATAAAAGTGTGTTCGAATCACAGAAGTAGGTTGTGGTCAGTGGCTCACCAAAGGCTCTTGCTCCTCCTTCCACAGTGACAGATCATGACTGGGAATCATCTGCTCCTAGTGAGACGTTGCTCTCAGGTCTCCTCCAGCCCGGCTCAGACGGTGTGGCCGGTTGTTGTGGCTGGATCTGGAGTGCCGCCCGGAGGCTCGGTGTTGATGTCCCCAGTGCCACGTTCAGGGTGGGGCTTGGGGGAGCGATTGGATCAGGAGGGCTGCAACCTCGTGGGGGTTTGGTCCATTGAGGGTTAGTGATTTGATGGCATTATTGGGAGTGGTGGAGACGCAAGGAGGAGGGCCCAGCTGGGGGAAGTGGAGGGACTTTACTTGTCCCAGGCCCTTTTCTTTCTCTCCTTCTCTGCTCTCCAGCTGCCGATGAGTTGGGCAGTTCCCCTCTGCCAGTCCCTCTGCCAGTCCCTCTGCCTCTCAGCAGGCCCAGAGCCAGGGAGCCAGCCGGGGAGCATGGCCTGAGACCTCGGGAACCAAGAGCCACAGCAAACCTTCCTCCTCCAGGTTGTCTTGCTCAGGGATTTTGGTCCCAGCCGCAGAAAGGTGAGACACACTAGTTCTAGTGAGTGTGAGGGAAGGTGATGGGTGTCACTCCAGGGCAGGGTCCTTTGAGGAGCATTTTGGCCATCTCCCCGCTGTCTCACCCACTGCCTGAGTACAGAATGCTCCCCGGCCCTGGAGAGTGGCCGTCCTGAGAGACAGAAAGCCCTGAATCCTGAGTCTCCACATGGAAGAGAGCCGCATTCCAACTAGGGCTGCCCTGGTCAGATGTCACGAGCAGAGAAATCAGGCCATCGGTCCAGGCCTGACATGAAAAATCTGTGCACTAGAGACCGAGAGTCCTCCCTGCACAGGAGTCAGAGTGACCAGAGTTGACCTCAAGAGACTGAGCTTCAGAGGGAAGACAGAGTTCCGGAGGAGACACCCGGTCCCTCCCAGTGCTGTGGGCACCAGGCCCAGCGTGGTAGATCTCATCCTGCATCTGGGAGCTACAGACGCAGAGTCCTGAACTGAGGGTGGTAATTGAAAGGTCAGATTGATGAGACCAGCTCGGAGATAAGATTCCTATGACAGGTTGATGGATACCCCACTACCAAGGTGTACTTTTAATCATAATCTCATTACTTTACCTCTGATGGCCGGACTCACCTTGCAAGAGGGATTTGGTTCTGAGAACAGCCGCTGGGGCCAGTGGAGAGTGAGTGAAGTTGGAGAGAGAGGGCACGAGGTAAGAAGGTGAGCAGGAGATTCGGCAGAGTCCAGGGGGCAGGACAGGGGGCCTGAAACCTGACACGGCGTCTGCAGCCCCCTCTCTGTAGGACCAGGAGGAAGTCATCCCTAGCCCTGAGTGTCATGGCGAGAAATGAGGATTTAAACTTAACAGCAAATAGATCCAGCAGCGCAGCCTTGTAGAGCCGTGGGGGAGTTTGGTTCTTAGCCCAGAGAGAGCTTAATAGAAGTCACTAATGAAATCGTCAAGATGCAGACATTAAACACTTGAATGTGCTGCTTTGCCTTGATTACAAAGGGCTCTGTCTCTCTCTAAGCACCACCTCCAGGTACACAGCGGAATCTTCACTCAAGAGGACGCGCAGCCCGCTCTTTAAAGAGCAAGCCCGTGGTCTGAGTCCACCATCTCTCCCTTCCTAAACACAGGGATGGAGAAAGGGAAGGCCACGATGAACTCGAGGTGGGTGCTTCAGCAGCTGCTCCCCACAGCCGTCCGGCCCTCAATGCCGCGATCACAGGGTCCCGCTTCCTGGAAGTCAGCAGCAGGAGGACGGCCCCAGAGCATCCTCAAGCCAGGGGGCTCCGAGCTTCCCCAAGGGCTGCCTGTGGCATGCCCCACTGCAGCCAGGGAGCAAGGCAGCTCCGCTCTCAAAGCCAGTGCCCAGCGGGTCTCCACCCACCTCAACTGCAGGAAGCCCGGCCCCGAGCTGGTGTCCTTCTCCAAGGAGAGGCAGAGGATCTCGCTCTACAGTTGAAGACACTGACATCGGGACTCTGGTGACATCAGAAGAGCCACTATTATGATCACTATTATGATGATGGTATTTTGAGTGACACACAGGAAAGTGTCTTTGCCCACGTGTGCCCCTACACCTCCACTCAGTCACCCCGAGCACACCCAGAATCTCCCGTTCTGTGTGCCGTGGTATAAAAGTGAATCTGGCACATCCCTGACATGAAGAGGGTCAAATAGAATCATTTTACTCTTTTCTTGAACTAAATTTCTAAATCAAAAATGGAGAAGAGGAGATATCAAAATCACCCAGAAATCCACATTGAGTTCCTCAGCGTAGAAACGGCTGGATTTCTCAGTGAACCCTCCGTCTTTCTGTTTTTAAAATCTACACAAAGAAAACAAGGTGGCTCAAGGCTGTTTCCTTTCCACATTTTGAAAAAAACACTCCTTTGAGTCTGGGGATGGGGTTTAGGCTCTGCCTTCCCCTCCGCGGGGTCCCCGCTCGCCTCCCTCTGTCTTCAGGAAGGAAAGCCGGATTGGGCTTCAGCACATTGCCGAGGACAGCGTCGGGGGAAGTCACAACAGGGTGAGCGGCTGCGGTGCCCACTGCCCGCTTCCTGGGTCCCAGACAGCCTCCGAGGACAACTCCCGGGCACCCACACGACCCAAGCTTTGGCCTCCTCCCAGAGCCGCGCGGTGAGGAGCTGCCACCCGAGGCCAGGTGGACACCACGCCTGGGGTCATGGTCACGACTGAGCGCAGCACTGAGAGGGCATCAGATCGGGACCGGTGCTGTGAAGAAATGCGAAATCCAAAGAACAAAGACGCGTTTTCTGTCTTCGTTTCTTTATTTCAGGATCTTTCAGGTCCAGCGTTAAGGACACTCTCTTTTGTTACCAGCCCTCCTGCAGCCTGTCGAGTCCATCCTGGGACAGCCTGTCCTTGCTCTGACCACGACACCTGACCAGGGCAGCTCAGAGGAGGACAGGTTCATTGGGTTCTTGGTTTCAGAGGTCTCGGTCCTCGGTCGGGTCGGCCAGCTCCATTGTTCTGGGCCTGGGGTGAGCAGCACGTCCTGGTGGAGGGAGCTCTCAGCTCCCAGCAGCATGGAGCAGGGGAGAGAGGAGGGGAGGGGCTGGGAGACCACCTCCCAGGGCACGTCCTGGTGGAGGGAGCTCTCAGCTCCTGGGCTGGGAGCAGGGGAGAGAATAGTGGGTGGCACTGCCTGGAGGTGCAGTGCCACCCACCATCAGGCAGCAGCACAGATGTGCCCATCAGGGCATGCCAAGAGAAGGCCCTGGGCTGCCCATGGCCACCATGAATAGGCTTCCTGACCAGGTGGCCACCCAGGCCCGGAGCAATGGAGCTGGCTGACCGTGAACAGAGACCTCTGAAACCAAGAAACCCAATGAACCTGTCCTCCTCTGAGCTGCCCTGGTCAGGTGTCTTGGTTGGAGCAAGGACAGGCTGTCATTCACAGACACCAGGCCTGGGTCTGAAGGGTGCAGTGTGCATGCCGCGTTGGCCACGCGGTGCTCCCATGATCCCCAGGCAGCTCCGTGCAGACCGCCACCTCCTGGGAGTCCCTCTCATGCTGAGAGCCTCTGCTCTAGGAGCCCCAGCCTCCTCCTCCTGACTCACCTGTGCCAGGACCGGCCACGGATGCCATCGGGTCGCCCAGGCCGTCTCGGGCCTGGCCTCATTCATTCAGCTTGGGGTCCCTCGGTGCTGGGTTCACCTGTGGGTGACACTGGGTGGCCTCGTCATTCTGCTGCTATGGGCACATTAGATGTGGAAATCTGCACCCCAGTCTGTGCAGGGGTCACACTGCTCCCCCTGGATTCCTGTAGTAACTGCCGCTCCCCCAAGGGGCCACTGTCCAGCAGCCCTCGCCCATCCACCCCCGCTGTGCAAAAGCCCCCTCCCTTGCGCAGCCATGCAGCCTTCAGTCGGTGGACCTAAGCTGGCTGTTGCCTAGTTGCTAATTCGCAGTCTTTTTCTAGATCCAGACGTGCGCTCTCTGTCAGGTGTGTCTTGCAAATGCATTTCGTCCCAGCTAGTAGCTTGTTCACGCCTTCTCCTAGTTACTGTGCTTTGACGGATGTTACGCTCTAATGAATTAAAGTTATACGTTTTGTATGTGTGTGTTCATTTCTTTTTATGTCCTAAGAAACGTTTGCTTACTTTAAGGTCACACACATATTCACTGATGTTTTCTTCTTACAGCTCTAAATGGGTCATCTCCAGTTACTTCTTGGTGTGGTCTGGGGCAGGGTCAAGGTGGACGGTGTGGAGCATCTGTGTGTTTCTTCACATGCACTTAACATGCTCACAGACATTCATAGGTGTGTGTATTTCCACACTGGGGTGACATCTTGCTCTCTTTAGCTCTGCAAGTTAAAAGCACACTTAGTTCCTCTTAATTGATGAATTTTCAAGAGCACAGGTGTGACCAGGCCAGGGCTCCTTCTTTCAAGGCATCAAAGAATAAGCAATCAGGGCTAATGAGCAGTCTGAAAAGTTTTTGGAACATTGGTAAAAATCAATTTTACCAATCAATAATTTCAGAAACTAGAGGAATGGCTGCATGTGACAATATGAAGCTGTCCTAGTGTTAGGGCGTTTGACTTAAGAAGTATCCAGTTATTCTTCAGGCATCTTTGGAGGTAGTAGGGAGAGAAGGGGTTAGTTTTGACTGTGTAGGGGAAAACACGTTACGGGCAGTAACTACGTGAGGCTTGTACACCACAAGCTTCCTCACGTGGAAACGCAGCCAGGGAGAACCAGTCTGCCCCTCACCCTGGGTTCATAACTTGGAGGGAGAGAGAGACAGGTACAATCATGTCCATGCCTACAACCTTTTAGAGAAAACTATTTAAATCAGAAGTGATTTATGGTCATGGGTGATGATGTTAGTATCTGAGTTCACCTCAGGTGACTACAGTGCAAGGACAATTTTGATTTTGTTCTCAACAAATTTGAATCTATTAATTTGGGGGGAGCTTCCCGGAGGGGTACTTGCCACGTGCATTCCCGGCTCATCTGCACCAGCTGCCCTGCTACCAGGCCCCACGGCGTTTTCTAGCTTTTCTTCATTTCCTTGGGGTGGAGTCCATGGCAAAAGAAGTGGGTGGGAGGCCTCCAGTGGCTAAGCCACACCCAGGAACAATGTGAAGGACCTGATAGGTCTCCCAAGTGGGATTTTCTGCTTGTTATGCAGCAGGGTATCTGTGCTTAGATAAGGTTGAAAAGCCTCTTCAACACGGAGAAGAGGGTTTTGCCTCAGAACGTCTCAGTCTCCAACCTGGTGAAGGTCTGTGAGAACAGCGACCTCTCAAATGCGCAGGATGGCAGAGCATCCTGACCAATTCCAGCACAGCGGTCCTGAACGGTCAGGCGATGGACGGCTACTCTGGGCCCACCTGTCATGCCGTCTGGGGCCACCGCCTGCTGCCACCTCCCACCAACCCTGTGCCCTCAGGGGCTTGGCTCTGCTCTGAAAGCCATTCCTTGTCCTGACACCAAGCTGTGGGGACAGACCCAGTGCAAGGAAGGCCCGAAGTGGCCCCCATGGAGAGGCCTCTGCCAGACCCCCTGCAGCCCCCGCCTGCACACCCACCAGCCCGCCAAGTAATCCACTCCTCTCCCCGAACCCGCAGGAAGAGCCACTATGTAAATTTCAACCTATTTTTAAGGGTTATTTTCACTCGAGTGAAATCTATCAAGGAAGGAGGGTTATTTTTACAGCACACAGCAACTGCTGATCACCATGGCAACCGGCCTGGTGAAACGCAATAAAGCATCCCTCTGTTATCGTAAACACAAAGGGAAACACTGAAACCTAAAGAAAGGCAATGATTGCAGGGAAGGCAGCAGCTCGCAGTGGAGCGTCTGCCTCTCCAGGCTGGACGCACGTCCTGCCAGCGTGTCCAGCCCTGGGTCCGCTGGTCTGGGCCCGGCCAGGGCTGGGGTGAGGGCGCTCGAGCAGAAGCCAAGTGGCTTTCGCCCCTCACTGGCAACGCCACGCATTACTTCAAACCAATGTGAACTTCTTTCTGTTTCTCATTTCTTAACTCATGAAATGGGCTTGGAAAACAGAGACATTGGGGGGAGGAAGCATCCCTATCAGCCTGGTTTTCTTTAGGGGAACACTGGGTTGTTGACGGCAGAATTGCCATCAGGAAGCGCCGAGCAGTCTGCAGAGATGACAGGAATGGCTCCGGGTCGTCTCCTCTCCTCATCGTCCTTGCCAGGGGTGTGGTGGGTTCCGAGGGGGTAAGGGGGACTCCACTAGCCCGAGCTCAGTGGCGGACTCCGTCAGCGCCAAGACTCACAAACCACGCAGCAGAGAGCACTGGGAGACTCGCCTCCACTGCAGTCAGCGTGGTTTTGAGGCCCAGGCTGTGGATTAAACCCAAGGCCCAAGAAGGCTCAAGTTGACCATGAGCTGAGCAGAGATGTAGGGAGCCCTGGGCCGAGAGTTAAATGCCTGGGGAATCTTGGTGAGCGATTTTAAATGGAGGGCTGGTGCCTCACCTTCCTCTCTTCCCTGACAGAATCTCCTCCAGCTAGACGGGTCCGTCTGCAGCCCGCTGCGGCCATGATCCCTGCCCCATGCTCCGCGGGGCCCGTCCACGGGCAGGTCTGCCCTCCACCAGTGCTGTCCCTCAGAGACTCCCTGCCGACTAGGCTCATGGACTTTCCCGGTTTGCGTGAGACTGGAGGGAGTGACACCACTGGAAAGGAGACGGTGAAGACCCACAGGTCACATATGACATCTGTGGTCCCAGGGGAAAGCGCCCAGGCTGAGCACTCACAGGGACACTGCAGTCACAGAGCCAGCCTTCTGGCCTGCAACCCTTGCTAAGAAGCACCTTCCTCTTCTTTGTCTTCTGGTTCCTGTGTGTGTGTGTGTGTGTGTCCACCGCCTTGGGGGCAGTCCTCACCCCTGGAGGGGTTGGGCTTACTCCAGGACCGACCTCCAGCTGACAGGGTGCTTCACTGTGCTCCATACTTGTTCATCAAGGCTCCCCGTGTGCCGTGGTGACAGCAGAGAAGTCAGCACACGTGTCTGCCCCCTGTGCTCGTGGGCTTGGGCTGTGGGAAGGGTAGACAGCGAACCAGCCCAGCATGAGGGCCGCAGGGCAGGGTGTGGCTCTGAGAAGGACCCCAGGCAGGAGGAAGCAGGCAGGGGATGCGGGGAGGGAGCCGGGTGGCGGGAGGTGGTGGCTCCCTGTGCCTGGCTGGACGGCAAGAAGGCAGGGTACGAAAGGAAAGCAGAGTACCCCTCAGGCTCCTGGTGGGGGTGCCCCGTGGCCTGGCTCCTGGTGGGCGGTCCCCCCTCCCCCTCCAGCTCCTGGTGGGCAGTCCCCCCACAGCCTGGCTCCTGGTGGGTGGTCCCTGTCCCCCTCAGGCTCCTGGTGGGAGTCCCCCCACAGCCTGGCTCCTGGTGGGTGGTCCCTGTCCCCCTGAGGCTCCTGGTGGGCAGTGTCCCCACAGCCTGGCTCCTGGTGGGTGGTCCCTGTCCCCCTCAGGCTCCTGGTGGGCAGTCCCCCCTACAGTCTGGCTCCTGGCTCTGGAGCAGGAGGTACTTGCTGGCCCTCCCCACCACTGTCGGGGCCACTTCACTTATTCATCTGCTCCTCTTGGTCAGGTCTTGAAGTAGGGTGCCTTCCCCTGGGGTCTCAGGCGCCCTGCCCCTGGTTCACCTCAGCTCTGACCCACGTGGTCAGGCGAGTGGGTGTCCTACACACAGTCCCACTGCAGGGCTCCCCTCCCTCCCTGGCTGGACAGCTGGGTCCCCTCTTCCTGGGAGCCTCAGGCCACCTTCTGGGGAGGAGAGAGGAGTGAGCCAGCCTATCCTGCAGCCCTTCTAGGCTTGGAGGAGGTGACTCAGGGCCCCATTTGGTGAATTTAACTGGCCTCAGTTGGCACCACCCCCCGCCCCCCAAGCTCAGCCAGAAATAGTGACGTGTTGACAAAAGAAAAAAATGACAAGATAGAAAAGGAAATATTTGAATCTATGTGTGTATCTGTGTGTGTACCAATCAGCAAGTATCAGCAGAGCAACCAAGAGTGTGTGTGTGTGTGTGTGTGTGTGTGTGAGAGAGAGAGAGAGAGAGAGAGAGAGAGAGAGAGACAGAGAGAGAGAGAGAGAGAGAGAGAGACAGAGAGAGAGAGAGAGAGAGAGACAGAGAGAGAGAGAGAGAGAGAGAGAGAGAGAGAGAGAATGAGAGAGAGAGAATTAAAAAGAAACAGAAGAATCCTTGATTGATGTGCCTAAGGCTTCCCATGGGTGTTGAGGTTGTGGTGCGCCCTTTCCCTGCCCCTCACATCCCTCACATCCGGGCTAAGCACTCCCAGGGAGAGACTCTGGGCCAAGGAACCCCAGCTCTTTGGTGACTGCCCCCCTGGAGCAGACTGGAAGGGATCCAGTGGAAACCGCTCTCAGCTTGTCTGCGTCTCTGTTCCGGGTCCTGGAGCTGGAGGAACCTTCTACGGGTGCTGCCTGCACGCCCCGCCCCGGGCTGCTGCTCTTCCTGGTTGGAAGTGGTGCCCAGAGCTCTCTGGGGCATCTGGCTGCTGAACCTGAGCTCTAAAGGGAACGCGGGACCTTCGTTTTGGGCACGTGCTGTGAAGCAATCACATCCTTGCCCCTGGAGCCGAGGCGAGGCCAGTCTTGGCTGGACGGCTGGGTCTCGAGCGTCTCCCCAGGGTTCTGTCTATTTGCTTGTGGGGTGGGTGACAGACCACCAGGGTGGATGGTGACACCAGGTTTCCTGCAGCCCACACCAAAGGTGAACCTCCACGCCGCTCACCTCACCCGTGTCCCCCGCTGGTCCTTTGCTCCTCAGGGCTCAGAGCAGGAGAAGCGGAACCCTCTGCTCCTGTCTCGACCCCCGTCCACGATTCTCCAACCGCCTGGGATGTTCTTGGCCGGCTCTTCAGGTCCTGCAGCAGCACAGGCTGGGCTGAGGCTTTGCCAGGGACTCGGGTTCCACAGGAACCTCGGGGTGGACGCCTCGCGCTGGATCTCCCCCCAGTTCTGCACTCGTTCCAGCCCAGCTCTCTGTGCAGCCTCTGGACCGGCCGGGTACCGCGTGCCCACAGGGCCTTGTGCCCGCGCCGTCCACCCTCTGTGGCGACAGCAGCATGCTGCAGCTGTTGGCTGATGGCGGCACCTCCCGGCTTCCTGACAGACAAATGATGATTCATAATGGTTTTCGCCAAACACCCACCTCATTAGGAAGCCGTATCCCTGACTTTCCAATTCCAAACGCTCAGCCAGTGGGAAGAGCCTCCTTCCCTACCCCACATCACACAGTCCTGGCCGTGATGTTCTGAGCTCCTGAATTCGCAGCATCGTGACAGCAGCAGTGGGGAGTTCTGCCGATGTGTTTCTCAGATATGCTCCCAGCTGTGACTCTGTGCTACCCCGGGGCTGTAGCTCAGCTGGCAGAGTGCTTGCCTTGCATGCCCATGGCCAAGCTCAGTCCCCAGCACTGCTGTGATCACCAGATCTGTGGTTTGCCTCCTTTACGTTCTTCTTTTCATCCACCAACATGGTGGCCTCATGAGCAGAGGAGAAGGCAGCTGTGGGTTACTTTAGTTTACAAACACTGTCTCAGTTCATAAATATGTTATTAACCTCCAAAATTTAATTCAGGACTGTCTGAATCAGTTTCCTACCGCTATGACAAAGTACCCGAGGCTAGGTACGTTCTAAGGAAGAGTTTCACTGGCTCTCAGTTTTGAAGGTCGATAGTCCCAACAGCATGACACCAGCTCTAGAGAAGCCCTCCCTAGATATGTCACATCATCATGGCTGACCTTATGTCAGGAACACGGGGGAGGGAAAGATCACATGGTGAGACAGGCAGCAAGGGGAGGGGGAGAGGCTGGTCTCGCTCTTTTATAACAACTCTCCTCAGAACTCGCCGGGGTCCCCTGGTGAGAGCCTTCGTTCCTTCGAGAGAAGCTCCCCCATGACCTGACCACCTCCCACCTCTGAAAGGCCCCACTTCTCAACCCCACTCACTGGGGACCCAGCCTCCGTCCTGAATCTGGGGGTGACAAGCCTCCCTTGGCTATGGCCCCATGCGCTGGCTCCTGCAGCCACCGGGAGCTGGTGGCCTTCCTGACCCCGTTCCTCCCTGAATTGCAGGCAGGGCCCAGCTTGGCAGCACCTGTCTCAGCCACTGTGGGGAGAGGAGCCGCCTGGAGCCCAGGCGTCCGAGGTCAGTTCCTCAGAGCACGCCTGTGCACGCCTCCGCCCAACAGGGCCACCCTGAGGTGCCCCCCCCCCCCCCCGAGGAGCCTCTCATGCCCGAACCTCTCAGTGGAAACCCCTGCCAGGTCCCGGGGTCTTCTTGAGCAGGACCTCAAACTGGACAAGACCCTTTTCCCTCCTGGGGACACAGCTTTCCTTGGAAAACCCTCCTGTCACAGCCACCTGTTCTGAAAATGCACGTCCCCTTCTGGCCCCTCACTTGGGCTTTCTGCCTTTAAGTTTCTTGGCAAAAGCTCACTTTAAACATTTTTTTAAGAGAGAGAGGAAAGAGAGAGGGAGAGAGGGAGAGAATATTTTTTAATATTTATTTTTCAGTTTTCGGGGGACACAGCATCTTTATTTTATGTGGTGCTGAGGATCGAACCCAGCGCCGCGCGCATGCCAGGCGAGTGCGCTACCTGAGCCACATCCCCAGCCCCTCACTTTAAACATTTCCTAGGATTTCACATGGTCCCTTTCCCTGAATCCCCAACCCCACAGCTTCACAGACTGTGGGGCCACGGGCCTCCTGAGCAGTTCTCCAGCCAGTCCACGGTGGGTCTCCACCTCAGGACCCTTGCAGGTTCTCCCGCCTCATTCTCCACCGATGGCGGGAGGAGAACCTCCGCACACGGGCAGCAAAGGGCCCAGCCAGCTGCCTCTGTCCTCAGTGCGCCGCGGCCCAGTCCAAAGCCCGTCCTCCACTGAAGCTCCAGACCTCCCCTGGCCTGTGTCTTGGGGACCTCTCTTGGCTCCCACCTCTCTCCTGTGCCCCAGTGTCCCACTGGTTCCATTCTTATCTGTGCAGAGACATGCCCCTTCCACCCTCAGGAGCTGCTCTATTTTACCCCTTTACAGAAAGTCTCCTTCAAGTCAGGTCCCTGGGCTCCCCACCTTCACCTTATTCCTCCCTTCTTTCTCGAATCAACTCATGTGGGATGTTTTCATTCTGTTTCAATAGAGAACGTCACCAGGGTCTGCCTCTGAGTCATTTGACTTGACTCCAGAGCATTTGACACAGATTTCCTGGTCATTTATGAATCGGTCACCTCCCTGGACCCCAGACACCACTGTCCCCACTCTCCTTCTTTCCCACCACAGCTCCTCTTCCACTGCAACCTTGTGCCGATTTCTTCATTTATAAAGTGGGGTTAGTAGCAGTACCTGCCCAGGAGTATTGTGAGCACTCAGTGAATTAATATATTTAAAGTACTTAAAACAGTGTTCACTATAAGACAAGTACTATGTAGGTGCGAGTCTGTTATCATCACTGCCACCCCCATGATCAAACTGTCACCACCACCGTCATCATCATCACCATATCACATCCAACATCACCATTGTCACCACCTTCAACACCACTATCATCACCACCATCACCATCATAAACATTATTACCACCACTATCACCATCACCTCCATCACCATCACCATCATCATCATCACCACCATCACCACCATCTCATCACCATTGTCACCACCACCACCACCATCATCACCACCATCACCATCATAAACATCATTATCACCATCACCACCACCTCATCACCATCACTATCATTATCACCAACATCATCATCACCATTGTCACCACCACCTCATCACCATTGTCACCACCACCACCACCATCACTATCATCATCACCACCATCACCATCATAAACATTATTACCACCACTATCACCATCACCTCCATCACCATCACCATCATCATCATCACCATCTCATCACCATTGTCACCACCACCACCATCACTATCATCATCACCACCATCACCACCACCATCATCACCACCATCATCATCATTGTCACCACCACCACCATCATCACTATCATCATCACCACCATCACCATCATAAACATCATTATCACCATCACCACCACCTCATCACCATCACTATCATTATCACCAACATCATCATCACCATTGTCACCTCCACCACCAACATCACTATCATCATCACCATCATCATCACCACCCTCACCACCACCTCATCAACATTGTCACCACCACCACCATCACTATCATCATCACCACCATCACCACCACCATCATCACCATTGTCACCACCACCACCATCATTACTATCATCATCACCATCACCATCATAAACATCATTATCACCATCACCACCACCTCATGACCATCACCATCATAAACATAATTATCACCACCATCACCACCATCTCCACCACCATCACCATTGTCACCACCACCACCAACATCACTATCATCATCACCATCACCATCATAAACATAATTATCACCACCATCTCCACCACCTCATCATCATCACTATCATTATCACCACCATCATCATCATCACCTCCCTGGCCACTTAAATAAATGCTGAAGTGTCCCTGGGTCAGCCTCCAGAACCTCTTCTTTCTATCTGCCTTCATCTCTTCTGGAATAATTTCTTCAGTTCTATGACTAACTACCAGGATTTGCTTAATAATCCCCAATTTCACGTTCGTGTCTTGTTTCCCTTATGAGCTCCAGACTCATATATTTAACTTTTCTACTAGAAATCGTCACTAGATGATCAAGACCTATTTCAAACTTCCCCCTCAAGCTGTATTTCCCATGATTTATAACTTCTCAGTCGACTACAACTCTGTCCCATTGCTTAGGCCAAAGCCTCGAAGTCTCTTAGTGCCTCTCCATCCTGTGTGTTGAGATCCATTCATTACCATAGCGTGTTAACTGTGATCAATAGGATACTGCAAATACTCAGGTAGGTGGTGAGCGAATGCACGGTCAAAATCTGGGTCCTGGCATGGCTGGCCGGCATTCCCTCAGCACTCACTCCGGTGGCCACTGCCAGCCCTTCTGTTATTCCTGTCTCCGCTGACAACCAGCATTCGCTGCTTAGCATGCGGATGTCAAATGTGATTTTATTGGTGAAACTAGCAACCTATTAATTAGCATGATGGATGTTAGAAATGGGCTGTCTTTGTGAAATTAAAGCATTTAAGATGCAAGGATTGGCTTTCAGAGCTTTCAGATTCCCCCACTGTAGCCGTCAAAGATCCCTGAGAGGCCTACACTCCACAGCCCTGGGATGCACCCCTTAGGTCTCTGTCCAGCCAGTGATTCTGAGTGCTGTGCCTCGAGTCCCGCCCTGCGTGGAAAGGTCGCTGTGTCTGCCTGGTCATTGTCTACAGCGGCGAGAGCTCCACTTAGTCGGCTGGGTCTAAGTCAGTCTGTGATGCACTTGGTGCCTGTTGCCAAAGGACTTTGGCCCGTCAATGACTGTCTAGTGCCGCAGTTTGGCCTCAGATCTTTGTTTATGATAAGCAGATATTTCGTTCCGCGGTTCTAAGGAATTAGCATCCCCCGAGCTCCAGCGGTCTTCCGTGGTCACAGTCACCGTGGAGAACAGCCTCAGTATGGCACGTGTCACGGGGGGATCAGCTCAGGCCGTCTGTCTGCTGCCCCTCCGTCTATCAGTGAATCCCCCTTGGGCTCCAAGCAGCGGGAAGGTCTGGCTCACAGCTGTGATCCTAGTGCCTTGGCCTGGTCTGAACAAAGTCAGCAAGTGACTAAATGAAGAGAAGATGTTGCTAGACAAGCGCTTCTCCCTCCTACAAAATAAAATCCGATACTTGGGCTTTGCTTTCTTTTCATGGATTCGAAGCCCTCTCTGATGTCTTCACTCCAGGTGTGTCCTCAGCAGCCTGTGGGCAGCCCTTGGAAACCCTGGCTTCAGAAGCGCTCACCTGGTACCCAAGTGGAGGACGGAGCCCCTGGGTGAGCTGCGTGGCCGACCAGCTCCTTCAGTTAGGATCTGACGTGGCCTGTTGCCCCTGCACCTCAGGGAACGCGGACATCCCTGCAGCTGGGCCCCGCCACGGCCCAGGGACGGCCGCCCTTGGTCCTGGGGCCCCGGTGGTCTTAGGAGGCAGCAGCTGGTTTCTTCTCTGCGTTTCTCTCACTCGCGTCAATCGGCTCCTTCCTCACTTGCTGCCCCAGGTTCCTGGGGAACTATGTGGCCCAGCTCATCACTGCCAGGCCACCCACACCACTGCGCAGCCCCTGGCTGCTGGCTCTCGTCAGGAATCCACCCCGATCCAGCCAGCTGTGGAGAGCAGAGGAGAGCGCAGCCACAGAGGGCGCCGTGTGGACACGCTAGACCCTGGGCTGCAGGGTCCCGGAAGAGTTGTGCGCAGCAGGCCCTGTGGGCCATCCCTCCAGCACCTTCAGCTCCTTCAAAAACCTGCTTAACAGAGGTCAGGCTGGTACCTGGGGACAGGAGGCACAATGACCAGACGCACACATGACCCTGCCCGCCTAGAGCTTGCACCCTGCAGAGAACACAGGACAGTGAACAACCAAGGACCGGACAATGAAGCCACAGCTGCATGTGGGCTGGCAAGTCTCCTGCAGGAGGAGGTGATGCAGGAACAGAGCTTCCACCTAGAGGTGGACAGCCAGGCGTGGAGGACGCGGGTGGGAGTCCTGCAGTTCCCTAAGGGAGGGTCAGGAAAAGCATTCCAGGCCACCTTAGGCAGGCAGTGCAAAGACCCTGAGGCAGGAGCCTCCGGGAAGTTCAGCAATGGGCAGGGAGGCGACGGAGAGTGTGAGCAACGTCACTGACCCGGGTCAGAGGTGATGTATGCAGCTCTCTAAAGCTCTGTGGGTTGTCATAAGGGCCCTGGTGTCTGTCCAGCAGGGTGTGGTGAGTCTCTGGAGGATTCTGTAGAGTGCACAATACAATGATGACTTTGTCCTGAGGAAGCAGAGGTGAAGCCAAGAAGCCAGGAAACCAGCGCAGAGGCTCCTGCAGGGACAAAGGCTGGCGGCTTGGAAGCAGCCGGGAGTGGACCAGGGAGAGTAGGGGGTCCACCTGGAAGGGCCCCTGTGGTGGTCCAGCAGCCTAATCCTGCCCCACCCACAGAGACTCCCCAGCTCTGCAGAGAGTTCTCCACGAGAGTCTCTCACGGCAGACCTGGGGTGCCAGGGGCCAGCCCTCAGCAGCCAGAGTGGAAATGACTCACAAGGGAGTGGCTGGCTATTCCAAGGCCAAGGACAGCCTCTTCCAAGCCTGAGGTCAAGGTGGGGCTGCTGCGGGCTGCTTCCTCTCAGTGAGCCCTCACTTGGGGTCTGGTTGAGCCTGACAGAGACACCGGCCCAGCCAGGGTGAGTGCACTCAGTGCTCGCCACGCCCCGCTGTCCAGGGCCTCGGCCGGTTCTGGAGTCCACAGAGCACGTCTGCTCCGGCCGGGTGGCTGAGGAAGCTCTCTCAAGAGAGCTGGAGAGCCCAGGCGTCTGAGCAGCTCAGGGACGAGGAGGGGCTCCGTGTCAATCAGGAAGCCTGGACCCTGTCCCCTCATCTGTTGCAGGGAATGTGAGGACATGTACCCTACTTCAGCAAAGACCCACCCACAGGTCAGGCCACATGAGAGCCATAGACATGCAGGAGCTCCTGCTATCACAGGAAGTACGTGAATCAGCCCATAATTCAGAATATGGCAAGAGTCATGAGACGGTGTGGACCAGAGATCCGGGACGGGGATTAGGGCAGAACTGGCTCTGGCTGGAGGGAGCAAACAGTGAAGAAGACAGTTCCTCGGGGGTGAGAGCAGGCTCCTCGGGGCATGTGCAGTAGAACAGGTGGCCCTCGGGGTGTGGTAATGACAAGTGGGGACTCTTGACCCCATGCGGCAGGCCAGTGGCCAGAGCTCTGGGAAGGCAGGCCACGGCAGGGTGCAAGGTACCTCTTGATTGGGCAGAAAAAACAAACCCATAACACCCTTCTTGTTTGTCTCTGTGTTACCAAGAGAGTCCCAGGGGATTGCACAGATCGCGGACATCTTCAAAGACGCAGCAGGGACCTGTCTCCCTTTCTGCCTGCTCACCAGCCTTTCCTGCTGCACCTCTGGTCCGTGCCCAGCCCCTGGTTTCCCCCCACGTCAGCCCCACCTGTTCCTCCACCTCCTGTGACTGCACAGAAATGCCATACAGGGGCACCAGTGAGACCAATAACCTGCTGAAAACCAAGAACTGAAACTCGTCCTTCCTACCTGTTTGAGGCCTATCAGGGTCAGGTCTCCACAGTAGTGGCTTGGAGGCTCTCCCGACTCCAGGCGCCTCTCACCCTTTACCCCGTCCAGGAAAATGTACTTGAAGTTAAACCTCCAGAAATGGCTCTTCCCTTTATGGAGACCGTGTCTACAAGACTACACGCTCTTTCCCCTTATGTCAAGATAGTTTTCTGGGGGAGAAATTCTGTTGTGTTTTTTTTTTACTTATTATGATCATTTCCACCTTCACCACTCAAGTCAGTGCACCTGTAACAATCAGTCATTTCATGGTTACCATCAGGTGTTGGGCAAAGCCACAGGGACAGTCACTGGGTCAGTCTGGTAGGGGCTGTAGGGGGGTGTGCCTGGCAGCACCCTGGGAGAGGCGAGCTGCTGTGCCCTGGCCTGGTCCCCGCCAGCTTTGGGACACTGAGGTAGTGCACCGTCTCCTGGGTACTTGCTCCTCAGGGTAAATGAGGCTCCGGGTTCAACCCACCTGGCCGTTCTTCAGAGCCCCACACCCAGTGGCAATAGCTCCAGCAGGGACTCTCCAGCCGTGGCTTTCCTAGGGGCAGGGCACACAGGGCTAGCTGGTGAAGCGCATCCCAAACACACCTGCCCGTTTGACTTCTCACGGCGGCTCGCTGGGCACAAGTCTGGCCACGATACGAGACATCAGTAATTTTTTGATCATTTATCAGCTCCCATAAGTAAGCTCTATAAATCACCAAGCATGAATTCCCATTCATTCAGATGATGGTTTTGAAAAGCTCATAAAGGGTAAAAAGGGAGGGGTGGAGAGATGGGCCATGGGGAACGTGAGATCCGAAAGGACTTGCTCCTTGCCTCAGTTCTAAGTTGGCTTTTCGTAATTCGTCCTCATGTTCCACCCAAGCACTGAAAGGTCACAGATTCTTATCTCTCAGCCAGGTGACACATCGTTTATCACACGCCTGCTAATGTAAATGCTTTGGGTGATTCCAAACAGAGCAGGGAGGGATTCTTCATCCCAGCCTCTATTTTCTTTCTTCTTTCTTGGCAATTTTTTTTGTTAATACATTTTTTGAAGAGAGGAGTGTATGTTCGTGCACATCTTGAATTGCAAGTAGTTGAAAAGGGTTTCTAATGATCCTTTCCATATTGAAATGCAGTGTGGTTCATGAACACGGCCTAGTGATGTCCACCACCTGTGGAAGGAGAGGAACTGTGAGCTGTTTTGCAGGTAGATGAGATCAGCTGTTTCATGTGAGTCAATTTGGCCCCTCAATATTTGAAAAGAAATCAATGACATTTTCTCCAAATAATTTTTCCTACATGTTCCCACAGAATTCTTTGGCAGGATTTTCTCTTGCTGTAACTAGCATTCCTCAGGCCCACGTCATGATGACTCTCAGAGATTTGTGGGTTTCTAGAACACAGGGATCCCAGGGATAATTTTTAAAATCAGCTTGCCTTTTCCTTGAGAGCGTTTTCAAAGCACATGACCATCCTCAAACTTAGCTAAATAGATCATTGATCACATATCTTTTTTCTCCCCATGACATTTTTTAAACCACAAGTTTTTGTTAGATTGTCCATGTTTTCTTAAGCCAACAGGAAAAAAGGCAGGGGGCGGGGAGATTTCTGTAGGCATAAGGTGCCTGTCTGATTCTTTTACATTTCCTCTTTGGCAGAATAATTTTTGTCTATATAACCAGACCGCCCTACATGTTTACTGAGCACCTGGCTTTGAATCCATTCCTCACCTGAACACTATAATAATCTTCAAATAATAGCATCACTACTTATGATTTAGGAGTATTTTTTATGTACCAGGATGGCGCTAAGCACTTAACACACAATAATCCTTAGAACTATTGTTTGCAATAGGTGCTATTATCCCAGTTTTATAAATGAGAAAACTAAGACTCAGAAAACCTAAAAAATCAGCCAAGATCACAAAACCAATTACAGTAGAGCTTGGAGTTTAGTTGAAGTGTCTGACTCCAAAAGTGCTGATCTCTTTCTGTGGTCTTGAACATAGGGTTTGGGGCCAAGTTCTATATATCAGAAAGCATCCCACGTAGTAAGCATCAGTGCTGTCTTAAGAAACATCAGGTCTTCCAGCCTGTACGCTGGTGCGTGGGGGGCGTGGTGAGCCACACATCTCACCTGAAAGCCGCTGTGTCCAACTGTGCTTTTCTCTGTCAGGAACTCGGCCGTGCCCACTGTCCTGGCCATGCTCGTAGCTGACATTGGCGCGCAGGTTTGTGATGTGGAAGTCATGTCTATTTTGTAATCAGAACATCTCCGTGAGTCAATTTGTGGGCGGGATGGGCTTTCACTCGGGCAGCAGGTGCAGTTTTGAAATGTGCCTTCTCACCTGCTGGGGAAGCCATGGGGCACCAGAGCACCGAGGACGGGGACTCATGTGGTGTAGACTGTGAAGGAGTTAAAGGTGCACACTTGCTCCAGGCCAGGCATCCTGCAGCCTTCACTCGGAGGCCAGCCTTCACTTGGAGGTTAGGAAGCGTAACCAGGGCAGGAACTCAGGGCAGGTCAGGCGCCCTCAGAGCAAGCCCCGTATTTCATCAACTGTTCATGACTCTTTTCTTCTCTGCCTTCAGGGTGACTCTCCTGTCACCCCTTGTCCACCTCTGGAAATTTCCGAGAATTTCAACTCTGTGCTGGGGGCGAGGGAAGGGAAGGAAGAAATGGTTCCCATTGTTGGTTTTCAAAATAGCACCAATTGTTTCTTTTCCTGTTAGCGTATTCTTGGTGAAAAAAATCTATAAAATGCAGAAAAGTACAAAGAACACACAGGAATGACCAGAATCTGCACATTCAGAGGGGAGGGCCGTTGGCATGCGGCCGCTCATCTCCAGGGGCTCCCCCCGGCGTGGAGAGACTCCTGGCTGTGGTGGGGTGATGCTCTCTGCACCCAGCTGTGGGCGTGATGTGAGGGCGGGTTACACCACCCCGCGTGGCCACATCACGGTCCCCTGGGCAAGCCCACTGCCTCGCACGTGTTGCTCTTGGGTGTCGGGGAAAGGCTTTGTGGGTCCCACTCTGTTCACACACACGTGACACGTGGGCTTCTGTCTAGCTCTGGTTGGTGGTGCTGGTTGGCCCCAGGGCTGGAAGCACGTGAGGCCAGCCCCTGCGCTGAGCAGCACCAGCACCCTCCTCTCTCCCTGGGCCTCCCACCCCCCTGCCCTCCTCCTACTCAGCTGACCGTCTGTTTCCTGTGGTGCTAGAGCCTTGGCCTCTGCCGGCAACTTCCACGGGCTCCAGCTGCCTGCACACAGAGGAGTCTCCCTGCCTCGGCCTATCCACCTGGAATCCTCTTTGCCCTCGTTTTAGACTCGTCCCTTCATTTGTGCCCAAGGCCAGCCCCTCTTGCCAGCTCTGGGGGACCACTGTGGCAACTCTGCACTGACCCTCGGCTGTCTCCTGAGTTGTCCCCTGTAGCCAGGAACGAGCCTGTGAAATGTAACGATGACATCCTCCGACGTGGAGGTGGTGGTTCCGTGAAGGTCAGATGGCCATCTCCTCCCGCTCTGCTGCCCCTCTTCCCCAGACACTGGTCAGCCTGTGTGTGTAAGGGCCATCTCCTCCATGTAGCCACTTGAGGCAAGACCATTCGCCTTGTTCACGATTCTGCAGAGCTGGCTGGGCCCGTCTCCTCTCTAGGACAGCTTAGCACATATCTGCTGTCAGCTGGCTGGCCAGAGAGTTGCTGACAGGTCACGGTGGACCCAAGCTGTGTCTGCCTGCCTGGAGCAGGCTTTGACCAGGCACCTGATTCTTCCTAAGAGCCTCTCACCCTCCAACAGGTTGGTGTGGACTTTTTCATGTATCAAGGTTCTAAGCACAAGGTTTTGTGCCGCTGGAATCAGCCATATTGTCAGCCAGATGTGACGTCAGCTGGGTCCTGACGCAGCCCTGCCCTGGAGAGACAGGCTGCCCAGGCAGGGGCAGGGGTGGGCCAGAGAGCTCCAGCTGATCCCGGGCAGTGGACCTCGTGCAGTGCCAGTGTCTGGGAGCAGGTGTCATCTGAAGCCAGCTGCAGGTTAGGTTCTGGCCCAGGCTCAGGGGGTGGCCATCACCTCCCACCAGCAGTCTGCATGAAGCCCAGGGCTGATGCAGGGGAGGGCGAAGGCAGCACCAGCAAGAGGAAGAGCAGGCTGTTGAGGAAAGAAAAACCGCGCCCAGGAGGCTTGGCGGCTCACGGTCCTGAGGTTACAATGGCGAGGATTCACAAGGAGAGGTCTGCAGCTAGCACTGGGCCCAGCCTGTGGGAAGGGATGGCCCCAGGAGGAGAGGGCAGGGGCAAAGGGGTCGGAGCTGCATTCAGGGAGGCTCAGCGAGGCATGGGGAGCTGGGCAGGAGAGACGGGCCGGGAGCTCACCACTCACAGTCCTTCCGTAGGGCTGGAAGCTGGAAGGACAGGGCCTCGGGATAATGTCCCAAGCTTGTTTGGGTAGCCCAGGGTTCTTCTTCTCCTTTGGGGACATCTGACTGCCCAGTGCCCTTCCTGTCCCCTTAGCGGAGTCACCGGGCTCCGGGTGAGAGGTGCTGAAGATACAGCGAGGAGCACGTGGCTCGGTTGGATGGCGGGGGTCTGAGCCTGGGTGTTAACTAACACTTCTTCACACTCCGCCCCTTTCCTAACAAAAAGAAGCACCGACACACACTTGACTGGATAAATGTGATGTTTAAATGAGAATATTGATGCAAAGGGTGTGTGGGTGAGGGTTCCGGAGTGGTGTAAGGAGCACTGTCAGAGAACCTGGATCCGCGCGCTGTCTCAGTTACCTATTTTGTAACTTGGGCAGATTAGAAATGTCTTTGGACCTCAGTTTCCTCTTCTATGAAATCAGGATTCTGTCAACTTGTGAGGTTCAGAGAGTCCCCAAATAAATCATCTCTAAACATAATTGGGGTCCACAGCCGTCTTTTCTGGCGCCCTTGAGAAGTCTGGCTGTTAATGCGTAATGGTTATTAATGAGCCGTGCATTCCTTACCTCCTGGTGGACAGTTCCACTTGAGGTTGGCAGGTGCCTTTGCCCGGGTGGGGAAGGCACTGTGTGCAGCCCTAGGTTCCTCAGCACAGCGCCTGCCCTGGTGACCTCGCGCCTCCCTTTCTATAGATGACTCTGCTTCCAAAGGGGAAAGGAATCCTCCTTCTCGTTTCAGTCTGTCTTTCTGTATCACTGCACACCAGCAGGAGACACACCTCAAGCTTTGCAGAGCTCTTCCCCAGGTCTCTAACACATGCCCCAGTGTCCCACATCACAAGAAGGAGCCTCCACCTTCTACACTGAAAGTCACCTTCGCCCGGCTCCCTCATGACTGCTTCCCAGTTGTTTACACACATCCACTCCTGATAGGAGGCAGGGAGTGCTTTTCAGGTTTCATGCTGAACTCGGGCATCTTTTCATTTTTCCTGCTTTTCTTCTTGCTTGCAACGGGTAATTCAAGGGGTGGTGACATCTGCCAGGCTGAGAGCCGAGGGTCTGAAATGCCCTTCCCAGAGGACTGCAGCATGAGAACCTCTCCTTAGCAGCCACCACCAAGCCCAGCCTCCCCGGTGCCCCTGGCGCGGTTTCCTGGCAACCATCAGGTCTGGAGCCTCCCTGAAAGCCCTGCACAGTTGCCACGGAAACCCCAGGGCTTCCCTAATGAGCTACAGGTTGAGCTGTAGCTGGGGGGTGCAGTGGATGCACTTCCTGTGGGAACCCCCCCCCCCCCCCCCGAAAGGCAAACAGAGCATCCTGATCCATTCGCATTCTGCCTCCTGGCCTGGTGGGTCTGTGAGCACTTGGTTTTCCTCATTCTGTGGATGAGCAACCATGGGCCGTGGGGCATTGGAACATCTTTGAAATCCTTAGGGGAACGCCGAGTCTCACAGCCAGAGAAAATGGAGCTACCCAGATGTTCTGGGACAAGCCCAGTTTCAGATACTCTGTCCCTCGTCTCCACGGGTATAGTTATATCTGACAGTTTATTGTGTGACCTGATTTCCATTTGTTATCAGGGTGGTGACAGTGTGGGATGTTCAGGGAGCTAGTTGGCTATTAAAGGAGACAAGGTTTGACTGGAAACTATTTGTTAAAGTACAGCCAACATGAGTGGAAACTCGTTCTTCTCAAAAGGTCAACATCTGTTCATTCATTGATCCATCCATTCATTTGTTCATCCATCCATCCATTCATTCACCCATTCATTCATTCATTTGTTCATTCATCCATTCATTCATTTGTTCATTCAACTGTCCATTCACTCACCCATTCATCCACTCATTCATTCACCCATCCATCCATTCACCCATCCATTCACTCACCCATCCGTCCATTCATCTGTTCCTCCACTCGTCACTTCTGCACACTCACCACACTCACCACATGTGTGCTCTGCACAGTTGTTCCACCAGGGAATGAAGCAAAGAGCTCTACTTTGCCTGGAGGCTGCGACCCTGGAAGACAGTCTTCGCAGTGCACACACAAGACAAGGGCTTGCATCCAGAACACATAAGAGCTTCAGCACAGCACTTAAAAAGGCGTGTTGCTCCATTAGAAAGACACTCCAGGAAGAAAACTCACGAATGTCAGCAAGCACAAGAAGCCTCAGGAGCCATCAAAGGAACCAAATGACAGCGTCAGTGATGCATCAGGATAACGCACTAGAAAGGCTGAAATAAAGACCAGCGGCACCAGGTGTTGGCAGGACGCAGAGGCCCTGGGACTTTGATGTCCTGCTAGTGGACTCTGTGGGGCAGGAGCACCTTGAAGCCTTTGGTAGTTTCCTAGAGCATGAGAAGCACCCACCCTACCTCCAAGTGTGCACTCGTCGGCCTCTGCTGGGCCTCCTGATTTGTGTGTGGATTTCAAATGCACATAAACTGGTCACGAATCGTCACTGAAGAGCCCCCTTGGGACCTGCACATTTCCCTCATGTAAAACATACATCAGTGAAAATGAAAAGGTCGACACAAAGAAGGGAAAGGGTCTGGGGTCTCAGAGATCTTGCAGTGCCCTAGCCCTGGGCCACCTGCCCTTGGGTCTCATGAGAGGAAAACAACTGGCCATTTCCTGGCAGGAGACCCACCAGGCATGGCGGAGGCATGGGGCTCACGTCTTCATCATCTGCTTCCCCATGCCCAGCATTAGAAGAAAATGAACACGGATGGAGAGAAATTGAAAGCCTACGTACAGGTGGCACCAGGTCTTCCCAGAAGGTCACCACCCCAGGCCTCGGTGCCCGGCCCTCTGCCATTTTACTGAGATCAGCAAGACGAATGGCTCAGGAAAGTCCCGATGCTGTGGGCTGGCGAGAGTTGGGTCCCTTTCAACGTGACCTGTTTTGTGTAATTCTAGACTAGTGTCTATTTTTTTTTTCAGGGAAGAGGGAAAAATTGGGAATGTTTTCCCCCTTGAGGAAATGTGACAACATCCTGTCTATGCCACCAGGAAGGGAGGCTCTCAAAGCATGATGTATTGCACATTGTTACATTTTGGAAGATTTCTGAGTTCACCACCTCCCCAGGGTATTTCTGTACAATTACAAACTTGCCAGCAGTCTCCCGAGGGGTGTGGGTCCCAGTGCAGTCAGTGCCTGGCCCCCCAGCTGTGCTCGGTCCTTCCCTGCCTCTGAGCCTCCCTCTCCAAAAGAGAACACTGCAGGAGCAGCACCCCTAGGTAGAGGGGGAGGGGAGGGGAGCCGCACACAGCCGCCAGGAGCAGGCTGCAAGGGGAGAGTGGGGGTCCCCAGCCCGGCCACGAGGCCACAGGAGAGAAAGTGAGCTGGAAAGGTGCCTTTGCTTTGGGTGACAACAGGGCCATCTCAAGACAAGGGCCGCCCTCTGTGAGTAGGAATAACACAAGGATGTGGTGGGAAAGCAGGCACAAGACCCCAGGAGGGAAGGGAAGAAGCAAGAATACCAGCACTCAGGGTTCTCTCCTGGTCATCTGAAAGGTCTGTTAGAGCCCACCTCTGTCCTGTGAGCTTGTCCTCTTTTCTGTCTCACTTAGTTCACCGCCAGCTTCCCTCCCGTTCCTTCCGCTTGCTCGGATCTAGCCCGCCCTGCTTCCTTCTGGAGCTGAAGGTCAGGTCACCACTTTCACTGCGTCTTTCTTTTTTTTTTTTTTTTTTTTTTTTTTTTTTTTTTTTTATTGTTGGCTGTTCAAAACATTACATAGTTCTTGATATATCATATTTCACAATTTGATTCAAGTGGGTTATGAGCTCCCATTTTTACCCCATATACAGATTGCAGAATCACATCAGTTATACATCCATTGATTTACATATTGCCATACTAGTGTCTGTTGTATTCGAGGGGAGGGGAGGGGGGATAGTAGAGGATAGGAAAGACAGCGTCTTTCTTTTTAATGCAGGTGTTTGTGTGATGAGTACCTTTGAGTGCCACCTCAGCTGAACTAGCAAGTTTGGGGACGATGCCTTCTTATTTTCATGTCTCAGGTGTTTTCTAATTTCCTATATAATTTCTTTATAGCCAATTCTCTATATTCATGAATTCCCCCAATTTTCTAATTTAATTCAGTTGTGATTTAAGTCGATATGCATCCATGTTTTCAGTCCCTTCAGGTGCAGGAGCTTGTTTTATGGCCTTGAGTCTTCCGTCCTGAAGAGCATTCTGTGTGCGGGAGGCTCCTGCACCGGGGGTGGATGGGTCCTTCTGAGGAGGTTCTGCTCCAATGCTTCAAGGCAACCTCAGGCTGTGCCATCGAGGCTGTGCCCACCTCCGTTCCCACCAGCCCTGAGCAGGCTCCCCGGGGGCCACCCCACCATCTACACATGTCACCCTTTCTGATAACAGTCATCCTAACAAGTGTGTTTGCCATATGCAGATTTCATTGTGTTGAGGTAAAATCCTTCTCTAGATTAACAAATTAATGTCGAGACGTTTCATTTTAGCACGAACGAATTTTGGATTTTATCAAGTGCTATTTTTTACATGGACTGAGAGGGTCAGTGGTCTTACCCTTCATTCTGTCACTGGGGGATCAAATGGACGTCCTTGTGTGTACAAATCATCTGGAGGTCTGAAGACGGAGTCCCACTGGACCGAGGTGTTGGCTCTTCGTGTGTGCAGTTACACTTGGTGTGCTAGTACGTTGCCAAGGACTTCTGCATCCACGTCCATCGAGGACTTTGGTCTAGGATGCTCATTTCTTCTAGTACCTTAACGGGCTTTGGTATGAGTGAAATCTGACCGCTTAAACTGAGCGTGGAGGCCACTGCCTTCCCTTCTACTCTTTGGATGAGCCACTTGCTGTTGGGCTCCTGGGGTTCAGCTCTGGAGGTGCATCCTGGTGGGTCCGAAGTGTCCAGCAGCTGGTCTGCTTCCTCGGGTAGACAGTTCCGAGCAGCCTCTCTGTTCTTTCTGATTCTGAGGCATCCGTTTGGATCTCTTCCATTTCTGCACTCTTTTGTGGGAGTCTTCTTTTTCCATTCTGGCTCCCAGCAGTCAATTTTGTTTCTTTTCAGAAAACCAACATGTGCTTTTGTCAATATTTTTATTGTTTTTCTACCCCCAATTCCATTTATTTCTCCTCTAGTCTTTATTATTTCCTTGCTTCTTTTAACTTTTAGCTCAACTCATTTTTCTTTTCCCAGTTTTTGGAGTTGTTTGAAGCTGTTTGAGATCTTTCATTTTTCCTAGTAGAGGCGTTTATTGTTATAAACTTTTCCCAATGATATTTCATTTGCTGCAACCCATAACTTTCAGTGTGTTGTGGTTATATTTTTGTTGGTTTTGAGATATTTTAATTGCTTTTTTAGTTTCTTCTATGATGCATTACCTGGGTTATAGTAGTTTTGTTTTCCACATATTTAGAATTTTTCAGAATTCTTCTCGGTACTGATTTCTATTGTCATGCCATAATGGTTGGGAAATATATTCAATTTAATTTTAATCTTCTAAATTAAAATGACTTGCTTTGTGGCCTCACATATGATCTGTCCAGGAGAAGGTCTCCTGGGTGGTCAGGAGACTGTGTCTTCTGCTGCTCCGATGGTATTCTCTGTGAGGTCTGTCAGGTCCAGTCTCTGCCGTTTCCTTACTGACCTGCTTTCTATCACTGATGGATTATGCTATCTTGTAGAATCGCCCACATAGTTATTTTACTGACACTATTTGGGGGGTGGGTTTAAATTGCTATCCGTTTGCACTGGATTTTATCCTGAAGATCTTCTTTCTCTAAAGGCAGGTCTACTGAAGAATGTGTTCTCAGTTTTTATGGGAATTTCTTGGCTCTGCCTTCACTTGTGAAAGATGGTCTTTCTAGAAAGGTTTCTTGGCTGCGTTTTACCTTTCGCTACTGGGACTGTGTTGTCCCACTGCCTCTGAGGCCACTGTGTCTGATGGGAGTCAGCGGTCAGTCTGCTCTGGGTTCCCTTGGCCATGGTGAGTCGTTTTTCTCCTGCTGCCTCCAGATTTTCTTTTTGTCTTTTGCTTTCAACGTAGGTGTGCACTTCTATGCATCGACCCTAGGGGAGCTTTTTTTACTTCTATACATCAACCCTAGGGGAGTTGTTTTTTTTTTTTTTTCCTATTTAATTTATAGATGTGTAAACTAATGTTTCTTGTGCCATTTATTAAGTTTTTCTCACTATTTCTTTTAAGTACTTCCCCTTTCTCTTTCATCTCTCCCCTTTCTCTATTTCTTTTTTTTTTTTTCACTAGTGTCATGTGGCTGTTGATGTATTTAACACCGGTTCTCAGTTCTGAGGAACTTGGCCACTTACTGTACTTGCCAATTTCAGAACTCCCATGTAATACTCTCTTCATTGATTACCCAAGGAGATATTATCACCATCTCTTCCTTCAATTCCTTACGTGTAGTTCTGTTTATCTCTGACTATATTTATAATGGTCGCTTTGAAGCCTTTGACTGCAGGCTTCATCTACTAACCCCTTCAGATAGATTTTATTGGCTGGTTATTTTTTCCTGGGTGTGATCAGTCTCTGACTTCCTTGTAACCCGTAGATCTTTGTGGAAAACTGGAGATTGAAGACATTATAATACGTCACGATGCTGGTGCTCCTAGCCTACCTAGCATGGATGAGGTTGTGAGATATGGCTTAGATATAGTTTAGGGAGTTGATTGAGTTGACTCTAAAGTATACTCCCTCACAGCATACAGCAGCCTCTGTCTCTATTCAGATTTTTTTTCTTGTTTTTATCTTTTACCCTAGTTATTGAGGAGTTGTCCCTGGGTCAACATAAATCACTATTATAAATTCTCCTGCTTAATCCTCCTTAGCCAGTTTTATTTTTAATTTTACTTTCTACCACTGGGTGTGTGGATGGCTTTGGGACCTCTTCTGTAATTTAAGAAGTTTACCTGTTTGCTGTTAATTAGCCTGGATTTCCTTCTCAGAACACTCTTGATAGCACACATGGCTTCTGACAAGAGAAGTCTTCCAGAATGCCAGACATGTGTGACTTCACTTTCCGGTTGGCTCTCGGGGAGTGTCTCCTTGATCTAAACAACTTGCTGTTCAACTGAAGGTGGTTCAGAGGGTACTCCTAGTTACCTAGGGCGCAGGTAACTTTGTTCATTGTTCTGTGTGTAACATGGGGAATGCTTGTAAGTCTTTCTCATGCCCTCCTCTGACTGTTCCTTGGGGGATGTACTCCCTGCTCTTGTTGTTCCTATTCTTTGTGCACACCCTGCCCAACCCCCCAGAGTCACTATGGTTCTAGAAGGGTCTATCTTGAGTCTTTCCTGGGTTCTCTGATAAACTTGTGGTTGCTCTGATATTCTGATTGTTGCTGATTTCATCATGAGGCTATGAAAACCCTCTGAAGGGCTCTCTACCGGTATCTCCACGTCTGTCAGTAAGCCTTCACCCATGGAATCTCCTGTGGTTTGCTGCAAAGTCATCATTTCTCACAGGCAGAGCTGTGAAACTCGTCATGATTAAAGCCGTCTCCTTCTGGGCAGAACCTGGTGGAGACGAGCCTCGTCCTGTGGCTGTGCCTCCTAGAATTCTGCTTCTTTCTATCGGGGCTGAGGGGTCAACACTCGAGTCTGCTCTTCCCAGGCTGTTTACCTCCAAGAAAAGGCACTGTCAAAGAGGGCACTCCTTCCCTCACCAAGCCCACAGGGATCAGAGTTCTCTGAGCAGCTTCCTACTGGCAGTAGCTGAGATAAATAGCTTGGTAAGTGGGGCAGGGCTCAAATGCCACAGACTCCTACTCTTCTAACACAGATATAATAGGTTTTCTTTAATAACCATTTCTCTGCTTATTTATGACCTTAGGACCCATCCCAAAGTCCTTGAATTATTAGGGACATAGGGGTGTGTGTGTCACATGGTTTTGTTGTTGAGAAGCGAGTCCTCTACACCCCTCTCTTCCCTTCCCATTCTCAAAGACATCCGAGTGTGTTCTTTCAAGAAAGTCTACCCCCACTCCAACGGTTCCTTGGACTGCCACTCCACCCGTGACCCTTACCCCGTTGGACACTCCAAGTCAATTCAGGCTTGTTTCCCTGGGAGTCTTTCTGACATTTCTTTCTGGATATCTACTTCCCTGTCAAAAATAACATCACAAAGATTAGGCTCTTCATCTTGCCACTATAAACCATTGCTGAACCTTTTTTTTTCCTGTTTTATTTTAATCCCATTAATCTCTGTTTTCCTAAAATGTAGTTTTGACATAGAAATCAATTCAAAATGATATTTTTAATGTTCATATGTCCCACTGTGGCAGATATCTGGGTAGCAAAGTTGAATAAGATCTGTTCACTACATTTGATAAATTCACAGTAAAGTGTAGACTTTTAAAGAAATTATGATGTTTTTGTGTGTTTATGACCAAAACATGTCATAGGAATATGAACAAGGGAGCAGTTGTTAATGCACAGGGCCTTTATTAAAAATAAGGACAACAAATCCTTTCTAAATACAGGACTCCTTTGACTATCTCTGTCCTTCCCTTCAAAGACTTCAGATCTGCCCTTCTTGATTCTGAGTTCCATTCACTGACCACGTTGCTCCAATCTCTGTCTTCAACCAGGGCAATCTGATCCTACCTCCTCACCACTCGTGGTCCCTGGGGGAGTCGTGAAGCTGTACGCTCTGGAGGGAGGTTCCCCAGCCCCCTGCAAGCACCCCAGTAACAGGGCGCTCGTGTAATTAAGTCACATCCCTCTCTGGGGCTGGGGTCCTGCTGACCCCTTTCATCAGGGGTGAAACACTGGAACAGGTTACCTGGAACAACCTGCTCCCCTCCTGTTGCCACTGTGAGCTCCTGTAGCCTCGACGACCGCTTCCTTAAACAGTCCATCCCTCGCCCTGGCTTTTCGTTTCCTTGAAAGGTCCTCCACTGTTTCATGGACCAATCCTCCTGGTGACCAGTGGTGCTATTTCTGAATCTTGAGTTTCTCTCCCTCTCTTTCCTGCCTCTGCTGACTGCTCTGCCTTGTAAGTCCTGTCCAGCGATGTCCTCCTCACCTGAAGCCGGCCCTTCCCTGAGACGTCTTCATCACCTGTCATTCCACCTGGTGTCATAACCTAGCAAGTGCCACCCCCCTGATTCCGTCTTTCTCCGTAAGCTCTGAGAGCTAGTTTAAAGCAGTCTCTAATCTGGGCAAACCCACTGTACACCTGATTTTCACTGGCACTCGAGCAACGTGATATTGCTCCTCCTCCCTTTCCTCAAATCTTCAAAAACCTTCTCATTCCCAGTCCTTCATCGACGGTTTCTCTTCTAATTTTTTGAGAAAATGATAGAAATAAGCAGGAAACGGCTTCATTTGATCACCATGGTGTGGACTAGCCCACTGGGTGTTGAGAACGGCACAGCTCCTAGGGCACCCCGACTTTTCATGGATGGAGTCAAACACAAGTCAGGTCATGCTGCTGCCTACCTTGAAACCTTCCACTGGGGTCTCGTTCCGTCAAGATAAAATGGATTCCCTCACTGGAGCCCAGGAGTGCCTGTGTCCGGTCCTTGCTCCGTGTGGGACCCCAAGGCCTCACCTCCCAGCACCACCCTGCTCACGGCTTCAGCCACACGGGCTCTGTTTATGGGGGTACCATGTGCAGCGCCTGCAAAGCCCCGTCATTGCCCAGTTCCTCTGCCTGGAAGCAGGTTCCCAGGCCTCCCAGAGCTGCCTGCCCCTCGTCCGTCAGCTGCAGGATGTCTTCTTAGGGAAGACTTGTGGGCCTCCTAACGTGTCCTCTAACCTCCCGCCACCCTTCACCACATCCTGCTCTCTCCTCCTGCTGCTCCGAGCTCTTCCACTTGTGACTCCAACAGCTCACCACCAGAGTGGGCGTATTTATGCATCGGTGGCTTGTTTCCTTCTGTTATCTCAACTTGAACTTAAACTACTCTGTTAGCCAAACATGGGAGGTAGAGCAGACCAGAGGACAGCTGGGGGAACCAGCTCCGGCCCACGCCTGATCTAGGCACTGGAGACGCAGTGGAGACCAAGGACCTTGACCCAAAGGACAGTCCTAAAAGGGCCACCACCCCTCTGTCTGTGGGATGTCCTGTGGGAACCTTGGCTCCTCCTGTCCCTCACCACCCACATAGGAACACCGTCCTGGGAAGGCTGCCTCCCGACAGCCGCTGGCTCTTGCTGATTCTCTGCCTCGCAGCTGCTCCTCCGTGGGCTCCCACAGCCTCTCTCCCTGGATCCAAGCAGCCGTTGGCACAGGTCTCTACTCCTGGCTCTCCCACGTCTAGCCCAGGCTCCATGAGGAAAAGGAGTTCTTCATAGAACAGAAACAAGTCACTTCTACTAAAACACTCAGACAACTCTTCGTTACCCCCAGTAAGGAGAACAAAGCCTACACGTCTTGGAGAATTCTCTTTGTTGTGCTCAGTAACGTTCTCTCCAACTACTTCCTCTGTGTCACTCTGCACCTGGCGGCTCTTGTCACACGGCCTCCGCCAACAGATATTCAATAAACAAGTCAATACATGCACACACGGTGGCACAAATGGCAGTCGATGACATGAACACATTTTGCCAGTTGACGGAAGTATTGGCCCTTTAATAAATACTTTGAATTATGATGATAAGGCTTGAAAAATCATCTTCCACAGCTCGGTGACTCTGCTAATGCCAACGCTGGGCCATGGTCCTTACGCTGTTCATCTCTTGAGCCATTTCAACATCTGAAGCCCTGAGATCTTTCCCTTCTTTTCTGAGAACAATGGCCTGTGAAGGCTCCTGGTGCCGCTGCTCTGGCAGGCAGGTCTCTGCCCGTCCAGCGGTGCTGGACTTCATGCAGGCCTGCCTCCCACGGCTCTGCACCCAGGTCCCCAGGCCTCTGGCACAGGGCTTGCTGCCGCCGGATGCCTGGACCTAGCAGCTGCATGGCCTTCTCCTTCCCCAGCTCTCAGAGAAATGATTCTTGGACGATTCCATGGCAAAATCTATCTTTATGTTTCAACCAAATACACTGTTTTTACAACACTTCATCTGCAATAGTAGACGCCATCCGTTTACCCCTGACCCCCAAGCTGAGGTAGAGTGGGACCTGGTTACAGGGTTGGCAGCTGCTGCCAAGGTGTCATTTCCTAAGCAACCTGGAAACTTCATCTCATCCAAATAACAAGGAAGGGGTTAGAGGGAAAGGAAGGTAGAGATGAGAAAACGCAACTTGGTGATGAGATAAATCGTCACAGAGGTTCAAACCATCGTCATGCACTTTAGACTTTAGAACCTCTTGAATCTGCTGGTCGGGCCTCAGGTTTCGGGAGGAGAGGAGGCCGCAGACCTTAGGCCGCCTGCTGGCCAGCTGCCGGGAGTCAAGGAGTGTGCTCCTTCTGAGAACGTCCCTTGAACTGGCGCTCGAGGAGGGCAGTTTGGAAGTGAGGGCTTGTGTGCGTCAGGCGGTTATGGCCAACTCAGGAGCTGCTCGGGAGCTGCGCAGAGTCGGCCCTGCGGCTGCGTCAAGTTCTGAGCACAGACTTGAGCCACTGAGTTTTCATGTTGGGAGTCTCAAGATCCAAAGGACCAGGAATCCGATGCCAAAGTCGCCCAGGTGACCAGCAGGCCCTTCATGAGGAGGGACGAGCTGTGGCTTCTGCTCTGCCTGGAAGAGCTGCCGCTGAGCTCGTCCTGGGCAGCGCGGACCAGGCCTGGTGTGGAGCCCGAGCTGCCAGCCTGTGGGCTCCACCGTCCACCTCCACGTCCATCTTCTCGTTCACGTTTCCAGAGTGATCATCTGTGTTTCTCCCCGTCAGTTTCCAGTTCCTGAAGAAGAGACCTGAACCTGGGGGGCGTGTTTCCCCGGCCGGGATCCGGCTCTCCTAACTTCACCTCTTCCCTACGTGCCTCCCCGTGTTGACTGCGGGCTGCCCTGTTCACTCACAAGACGCTGGGAGGAGCAAGTCCGCCTTGTCCCCACACTTGACAGTGAAGGCCCCAGTCTTGACTGTCGTCTGACCAGCCCACTGCACTCCCCCTGAGACAGGAGGTGAGCCCTGGCCTGGGGGGCACAGGCCACAGCCGCCCGCACTGGGAGCCTCTCCAGCGCTCGGGCGTGGGAACAGTAGGATGTGCTGCTCACCTGGAGCCCCCTTACTAGAGACGGCAGAGTGCGCCCAGCCCAGCGCTGCCCACGCACGCCTGTGGCCACGTGCTCACCTTCCCTCGAGCACGCCTGTGGCCACGTACTCACCTTCCCTCGAGCACGCCTGTGGCCACGTGCTCACCTTCCCTGGAGCACGCCTGTGGCCACGTGCTCACCTTCCCTGGAGCACGCCTGTGGCCACGTGCTCACCTTCCCTCGAACACGCCTGTGGCCACGTACTCACCTTCCCTCGAGCACCTCTGTGGCCACGTGCTCACCTTCCCTGGAGCACGCCTGTGGCCACGTGCTCACGTTCCCTGGAGCACGCCTGTGGCCACGTGCTCACCTTCCCTGGAGCACGCCTGTGGCCACGTGCTCACCTACCCTCAAGCACGCCTGTGGCCACGTGCTCACCTTCCCTCGAGCACGTCTGTGGCCACGTGCTCATCTTCCCTCGAGCACGCCTGTGGCCACGTGCTCACCTTCCCTTGAGCTCGTCCTGTGGTCACTGCATCGTGGACTTTGAATTTCTGCTTCCTCTTGTGGAAATTCATCCTTATTTCCTTAGTGGGAATTCTTAGAGACATACAACCATTACTGTCACATTGTCACTTCGAAATTGTCCCCCGGTGCCTGGGGCTGTCCTTAGAGCCACTGAAGAGGAGCGAGCACCTCTCCTTCTCTGGGGAGGGTTCAGAGCACTTTCCCTTTTATCTGTCCAAGCAGAGTAGACGTTCCTCCAAAGTGCGGATTTCTTCATGTTTCCTCTTTTCAGCCATAATTCAAGCCTGGTTTGGAATTCCAGGTGCCTATCACGTGTTTGAAGAGAAGAAAGAGCTGAGAACTTTTCCAACTATTGAACAATATTCCTGAATCAAATTCAGTAGAAGATCTCCATAGATCTTCTTGTATTTATGATAAAAATATCTGCAAAAGCCTCCGGTAAACACGTACAGCTAAACATGGTCCAGGCAGAACGATGCGTTTAGGTCTGGTATTGGGGAGCACATTCAAAATGAGGAAGCTAAGACCACCCACACAGACCCCAGGAGCTGGGCATTAAGTGAGGGCCTTCTGACCCAGGGCCCCAGTGGAGACACGCTTCGAGGGTGACGGACCCAGCCAGGCACCGCAGGGCACCCCTCCCACCCATTGCCCACCTCATCTTCTTTACTCCGTCTACAACACACGGAACACAGTTCATCTCTAAATTGTTTTAAGATAATCAGAAACAAGCTGTGAAGTTATTGAGGTTTGTGGCCATGAGTCCAAAAGCCCACTCCGCCCACAGCTATAATGGAGTTCAAACGGTGGCCATGTGGGAGCCGTCTTCCGGCTGGGCATCGGCCCCGGGGGAGCCTCTGGTTAGGCCTGGCAAGCACCCAAGCACTGAGACTGGAGGGGGTGGAGCTGGGCTCTCCTGAGCCACATCAGTGACGTCACAGGAAAAGATGGGTCGAGGTGGGACCTGTGCTCAAGACCACATTTGCTTCACCACTGCAGAAGTCAGAGCAGCCAACCCCGTCTGTATCCCGCGATTCCTCTCATTTCCTCTTTAGTCAATGTGGCTCTCGGTTCAGATCCCATTGCATCCCTTTCAGTCTCAGGTCTGTTGAGACACTTCTTCAAGCTACAGCTTCCTAGTTTATAAAGTAGGGAGAATACCTGCCTTACAAGCTAATTCACATAATGGTTTCAGCAGTGTCTATCACATAATAAGTGCTCAAGAAAGGTTAGCCATACTAGCTATTAAAAGTAACACGCACTTGCTGTAGAAAATGTGGGAAGCCTACGAAAGGTGGTACACCATTAAGATGGCGAGTAACAACTCAGTTTAAAGGTCTCCACTGTTAATACACACAGAGAGACACAAAAAATATGCCAGGCACTTGTATATTTAAACCTATGTTTGTGTGTTATTGTTTTGTGCAGAATAATTCACAAAATGGGGCAACACTGATGTGCTAAATGTGCATTGATTTGCAGCTGGTTACCACTGGTTAGTTTCTGGTGTCATCTTCAGACTGAGGAATCTAAAATGAATTGGGGAAATGCAAGCTTCGTGGGTTTGTGTCAATTTCAGGCTAAAAACCAATTACAGGAATTATTAAGTAATAGTCACTCAGTTTAAACTGTACTTCTTGTAAAGATTTCCAAACCCTCTATAATCACGTGTCCGACCTCTCAAAGAGAACTGGGTGTAGCTGGATCCTTACCAGACCTTACCATCAGGCTGACTCAGAAGAGCAGCTGGACAAGGGGGAGCGCTGCAGGTGGGAGAGGTAGCTGTGCCGAGACCCTTCTTGGGTGGCGTCCCATGGGCCTGGTTCCTGGACACAGGGCCCTGGTCTCATCAGTCTTTGCTGACCCCACCTAACCATGCATCCCTCTAGTTATTCCGTGCTCAGTGAGCACCTACTTAGTACAAGCCCCACGTATGGCAAAGGCCCGGGGCGAGTGACACCAGCATGGCGTCTCTGCTTCAAGGCACCTTCAAGGAGCTGAGCTGAGAGCAGTGGATCGAGCTCATGGTGCTGCGAACAGCACCCCAAGGGGAGGGCACTGTGGAAACCCGTAGGTAAGAGGTCTTCCTTCACCCAGGAAGTGGTGACAAAGGGTCCCAGGGCAGGACGGCAAGCAGGACGGAGCCTGAAGGAACTTTGGAAATGCACCGCACCCACAGCCATCTGTGCCACCTGCGGGCTCACACGGGCGGGACCCAGACGCTGGGCCTCAGGTTCTACACGGCCGTGCTGTTGGAGTTCCCGTGATGCCTGTCAATAACGGACATTCAATGAAGTTGGTTCTTCTTGACTGGTGCAGCTCTCTCACTTAATTCTGTGTCCGGGAGCACTTTCTCTTCTGTACCCAACGGCAGGTGCTGTGCTTTCAAGAAACTATTACTATAACTTTGGAGCCAGAGCAGACTTCATATTCCTGCAAGGGCCGTCTGCCTTGGGCACAGCCGAGGACTTCTGAGTGCCCGGGAACACCCACAGGGAAGCAGACCCACAGTGGGTCTGTGGGCCACCCTCCACAGGCACCTGCAGTAGGCAGGCAGCTGTCACTTGCCTTAGCCACACCTCCTGCGAGTTCACAGAAACTGTTCGGTTTTCTTTTAAAGGCCTCCTCCTCTTAACAGTCCCTGGACCTTTCTGCTGTTCTGAGCCATGTGTCCACACGTTGTAATAGAAATAGCACCGTAACAGGTAGGGACGTGAAGTGAGAAGCTACCAACCCAGGGACAGCAGCTGCATGGATTCAGAAATAGAAGACACCTGTAAACGAGCACAGGAGGATCACCGTCCAGTGGAATGTGATCTCCATCTTAGCACGTGGTTGTTCCAAGTCCTGTTCCAAAATGGCGTCAGGCTGTCACGGGGGCCATCAGTCCTGCCTCGCACTGACACAGTCACTGATGGTTGCCCCGACTGCGGGGTCAGATTAGAGCCCCAGTCATTGGGAATTTCCCACTATTTCCATGAAACACTCAAAGCCCATCACTAGGATCGTCAGCCACAGTGAATTCAACAGCAGTGGAACCTGGGCCTTCGTGATGCCACCAGACGAGGGGCCAGCTGTCGGAGCTCAGTGTTCTGCTGCAGGCACCACACGTCAGAGGCGGTGGCCCGGAAAATCAGGGGCCCGACATGCTGAGTGGACAGGAACTCAGGGAACCAGACAGGTGAGCATTTGGTGGCACTAGGTCCCTTTACAAAGGTGCCCTGCTTTTGTTTGTTTCTTGTTTCTATTTATAAGCCAAAAGAAGTGGCAAAGCAATGGTGGCAAAGGCCACTTTCACCCTGACATTTTAGTTACAACAGAAGGTGGCCGTCACGACATTCTTGGGATGAGGACTGTCAACACTTGGCTTTCAATGAGCGCATTTCAGATGGAAGGCCGCGAGGCTGAGAGAAGCCAGGTGCTGCGTGGAGCTCCAGCCTCCTGTTAGATCAGCAGGGACCAAGGCTGGCACCGAGGTGGAGCTGAGGGCAAGGACGCTGAGCCACTGGCCTCTGTGGAGCTGGCTTCGGTCCTGCACCGTCACACACCAAGAACAGGGCAGGACACTGCAGGTGCGAGGAGTGTGAAAGAGAAGGGTCTTCCCCTCGGCACACCTGGACAGCTCCGGAATGTTCTTTATGTTTCAACCAGGTGACACCAACTCAAGGAATATCTCAGGCATTTGAGTAAAATCCTAGATGTGGATGCAGTGGCAGTGTGTACCGGTCCCCATGACTACCGTCCCTTAGCCGACAGGTGATTTTCCCAGGCATGTCCCACACTAACGCCACACGCGTGAAGGCACAACACAGCGTGCTTCACACTCACTCTCCTCACTCCATTCAGGTCCTATTTCACATGAGGATTTCACAGCATTTCTAGTTCATGAACAAATATGAAATTAAATCACACTCTACAGACTTTTCTATCATTAAATTGTTCTCTGTGACGTCAATGGTGCATTAATTGTTCTTGTGTATTTATCTGCTTGTTGATTTTCAGGCTAAGTCTCCAGAAACAGCATTGCTAGGTCAATACAGACATGCATTTTCAAAAGTCTGGGTATTTTTATATCATCTCCATATCTGTATCTTATCGAACTATTCAAGTCACCTTCTAAAATGTGTGGTCCACTTTACATTCCCAGTGCTATATAACAGAGCATTACCAAGGTTTTGAATCCTGGGCAAATAGATGAAAAATGACATTTTATCTTGATTTTTAAAATCATGAGTGTGGTTTGCTGTCCTCATATACAGGCTTTAGCAACTTACATTTTTTCATTCATCTGCTTTGGATTCTAAACTCTTTTTTTTTTTTTGCCTATTGTGAGGATGGTTTCCTCTTCTCCTTCTCCTTCCTCTGCATCTTCTTCCTCATCTCCTCCTCTTCTCCCTCTTCCTCTCCCTCACCTCCACCTCTACCTCCCTCTTCTCCTCTTCTTCCTCTCCCTTTCCCTTCCCTCTCCTCCCCCCCTCCTTCCACTTGTGCAGTTTTACATTTCACACATCATAAAATCCCCCACTTAATGTGTTTAATAGTCATTGCTATACTCACAGATGATGGCATCATCACCATCTAATTTTGGAACATTTCAACACCCCAAAAGAATCACACACACATTAGAGCCATCCATTCCCCACTCCTCTCCACCCCACCCCTGCCCACGTGCAGGGGAGCCAGAGTCCACTTCCTGTGTGGGGACATGGCATAATCTGCTCATATCGCAGAACGGGATCTCACCATGTGTGGTCTTTCGTGGCTTCTTAGCACCAGGTTTCAAGGTTCATACGCGTAGTATTTAACTTTCTTCTTGGCTGAATTACACTCCACGTGTTCTGTTTATCCATTGCTGTGCTTTATTACCGTGGATGTCCCTCATGGATACTCTTTGATAGACGTGGGGTCATTTCCTCTTGGGGGCTCTTGTGAATAAAGTTGTTGTAAACCCCACGAGTTTCTATACGGATGTATTTTCCTTTCTTTTGAGTCTGTGCCTAGCAGTAGAGTGGCCAGACTGTATGGTCAGCGTGGGGGACGGGAGGGGTGCCTGCAGACTCTTTTCCAAAGCAGCTGTGCACTTTGCACTACCTGTGATGTCTGAGGGCTCCAAAATGCTCACGCTGCTGTCACTGTGCCTGTCCTTCCTTGTCCTCGTGGAAATGTGGCATGCCGTCCTCCTGAGTTCGTTTCCTGGAGGCTGAGGGTAGCACCTTTCCACGTATTGATGGGCTGTTTCTGCGTTTTCATTAGGTGACTGCCTATTCAAATCTCTGCCCATTTTAACACAAAGTTTATTAGTCTTTCATTGTGGAGTTCTAAGTGTGACTTACGTGTTCTGGACACAAGATCACTTCAGATACAGGATTTGCAAGTGTTTTGTCCCATTTTGTGTTTTCACATCCTCAATGGTGTCCCTTAACAAAAGGCCTTTAATTCTGTTGAAAAGCAGTTACTGTGTTCTTCTGCCACTGCATCCTGGGTGCCACATCTGAGGAACATTCTCACCCAGCATAATAAAATGTCCATGTTTTCCTCTAAGAATGTCGGAGTTTTTGTTCTTGCACTAACATCTCTGATCTGTTGGGTTAACTATCGTGTATGGTAGAAGGTAAGGAACAAAATCTCTTGCATGCAGATAGCCGGTTGCCTGAATACTACCATTTGTTATAAACACTGCTATTTCCCCACTGGATTGTTTTGACACCCTGGTTGAAAATCAATTGATATTAAATGTGAGGGTTTATTTCTACTCTCAATTATACATCACTCATCTGAAGGTTTTTCTTACGCCAGTACCACTGGGTCTTATTTTCGTTTGTGTACATTTGAAATTCAGAAGCATGAAACATTTTTACTCTCTTTAAAAATTACTTCCATTCTGTTAGGTCCTTTGCATTTCCACATGAACTTTAACATCAGCCTGTCAATGTCTGTAGAAGAAAAAGATGGTTGAAATTTTAAGAAGTTTTTCACTGAATGTGTAGATCAATTTGGGGAGTATTTTCATCTTAACATAATCCAACATGAGATGGAATACCATGTATCAAAGACCTTTATAACTTATTTCAAAAGGCTCTTTGTTTTTCAGTGTATAAGTCTTGCATTTCTTTTTCTAAACTATCAAAATTTTTTCTTTCAGTGTTACTGTAAATGGAATTCTTGATTTTTCTTTTGGATTGTTTAATAATCAAGTTCAGAAATAAAATCAACCTTTGTATTTTGATCTTACATCTGATCACCTTGATGAATTCATGGAGGTAGTTTTGTGGAATGTCACATTGTCTCGTATTCAAGGTCATGCGGTCTCTGACTAGAGACGGTTCACATCCTTTTAATACTGATGCCATTTCCCTTTCTTCCTTTCATTTGCCCTCCTTTTCTCTCCTCTTCTTCCTTTCTTCACCCTTTTTGGCCCTTGACTAGAAATCTCACTTTAGGGTATGTGCATTGTGCATGTGAACGTGGCTGAGGAGGGTGAGTCTCATGCTGAGTGTCGTGACCACAATTCAGAAATACACACCATTAACAGTAATGGAAGAATCACTTCAATGCGTATATTAAAATAAGACCCACGAATCAACAGAAGATAGAAGGGTTCTAACAGAAGATGTCCTAGTGACTAATTATATATGGAAAAGCTTTGAATTCCATTAGACATCAAAGAAATGCAAACTAAAATCACAGTGAGTCCCGTTCACCCCAACAGAATGGCTGAAGTCAAGACACAAGCAAACACACAGCCCCAGGATGAGGTGGATGGGAGTGAGGCCGCGTTGGTGGACCTTGCAAAGCAGGCACCCTGGGTGGCCATCACTGCAGGCCAGAGGCTGGGACAGGACACCATGGACATGCTCCTCTCTGTCCTGGGGCTGGAGGCTGAGATCAGGGTCAGCCACTGGTGCCCTGTGGGGCTCCTTCCTGGGCTGCACACGGCCACTGTGTTGTGCGCTCACGTGGCAGGGGGGTCCTCATGCCTGTTCTGCTGCATTCCTGGGACACGCTCCCTGGTGCTGGGTGTGTTCACTTTGATGTGTCAGCACACTCAACTTGCCAGCCGTCCGTCAGGACCAGTGTGCACGCTCACCAGGGTGTAGCGTGCAGCCTCCCCCAGAGAAGGCCTCGTCTGCCCTCCTCTGGACCATCCTGATCACCCAGAGAGAACTCAAATCTGCCCCACCTCTTGTGTTGCTTGCAGGAGTTTGCGAAGCGTTGGTGCTGATTCACTTGGTAGAAATCAGAACTAATGGCATCTTGAGCATTCCTTTGTCGGAGGTTTTAAATACTAACCCAGCCTGTGGACAAAGGCCCACTAAGATGCCCAGTGTTTTCCTGAGTCATTTTCACTGGTCCCCACCTTTCCAGACCTGGGCCACCCATCTGTTTTCTGGTAGTGGGCCTGGAGTGTCCTTGTGCCTTCGCCCTCCTTTGTCATTTCTGGGAATGAGGACGCTGCTCGTTTCTATGCTGCAGTTCTCAGACTAGAACCTTTTATTTTTTCTTTATCACAACATTAAATCAGTGCTGCTAATTATACAGATTTTATTGAAGAATTGTTGTGAACTGTAGGCAATTAGAGTTCAGGCATAAAACAACTTCAATTTGAATTTCAGACAGTCTTCCTATAAATTCTCAGATTGGGATATCTGAGTTTAAAAGCTGGTTCTGTCACTTGTGAGGAGTGTTAAATAATAATGAGGTCAGGGAGGCTCTTCTGGGGTCCTTCTTCTCCGTCGAGCCACCCTAGAGGGGAGCTGTTGGGTGCTTATTTGGTGTGTTACCAGGTTTGGGGCTTCTCAGTTGTTGTCTTCCAGGACTTTAGTTGATGTTGCTTTTCTTTCTTGGTCCTTGAGTCTTCAGTAATCCCTCAAACTGTGCTGCTCCTGCAATCGGCCTCCTATGCGGCACATCACACCTCTGATCCTTTCTTTATTTCACCTAAAAAACAGGATGTAAAAAGTACGGGCTCTCCATTTTCTCTTAATAACAGCACTCCGTGCCTTGATGCTGTGGCTTTGTTCTCTGCTGCCTTCCTGAATCGTGCTGCATGGCACTCGGTCTCCTCTGCACCACGTCCAGCACCACTGGGTCCTCCCAAGGTGCTCTCCGTTTCCTCGGGGTCCCCTCCCCGCCTGCCTGCTGTCCTTTCTCCTTCCCTCTCTCCTTCTTCTCTCTACTTTCTCTTTCCTTTTCCTCCAACAAGGCATTTAAAGAACTTCTCCTGTCGTATTTTTCAGCTTATCCACATTTCTTCTTGGAATGAGAAATATTTTCATAGTTTATTATCTGATGTGAAATTCAAGTTTTCTCAGTGATTCTAATAAATGTGTCTTTAACTTGCTTAGGATGTCCCCCTTACCACGCTTGCTCTGCAGGACTGGCACCAGACACCTGTGCATACTGCTCCTCTCTGGGCTGCAGACTGTGCCCACTCACCAGTGGAGATGGCCGGGGCTGGTAAGCTCGGGGGTCAGCTCCCGCTCAGCTCCGCGAGGCCTTTTAACCGACCCTGCCCAGCTCCCCACGGTGAGGAGGCCCAGGGCTCCCTGGAGGGGACTGGCATGCCCTGGGAGGGGTCCCTGAGCCCTGAGGTCCCTGTGCAGGTCTGCCCTACGTGTCCTCTCGGCTGTGCACCTCCTGGTTCAGAGGACTTTGCCGGAGCTGTCTGCTGTGCAGTTCTCTCCCAGCGTCTCCCGCCAGGCCTTTGCTCGTCTTGGAGAGCCGGGAAACCCTTCCCACTAACCTCCTTCCAGCTGCTTTTCTCTGGGGTGCTTAGGGGTGCGCCCTGCTTCTTGGGCACCTGGGCTTCTGACCCTGGGTACACCTGTTTCCAGCACTCCTGAGGACCGTCATCATCGTGCAGGTGGCCCACGCCCCTCTGACCTGGTGCAGGGACCATCGGCCCAGTCAGCAGCTGGCGCAGGCTGGTGACCACGCCTCGGTTTGCCGTCCGCTCCCAGGCAGGCGCTATCTGGGCCTCCTTGGCAAACTCAGCCATTGTCTTCTTTTTTACATATTTTTGTTTTTCTGTGGAGTAAATTTTAGGAGATGGTGTAGAATAAACATTTTTCTCCTCCATCTTTTACCAGCAGCCTTGAAAACGGACACGTTAATCTAACGTTACACAGAGGGACGAGCATTCTGCTTCCTGGATGGCCAAGTGGAAACTGAGATAGATTTTAGAGTTCACTTAAAAAGAACAAATTTCTAGTCTTGAGTGTCACTTGGGAAGGGGAATTTCCCAAAGGAGAGTCCCTGGTAGTAAGGGTCCTCCGTGCTTCTCTGGCTTTGGAAAGCAGGCTGCCATAGAGCTGGTGCGCACCTAGGGTGTTCTGGGCCGTGTGCGAAGGTCCCAGGCCACACAGCACACGCACAGTCCCCCACGTGCCCTGGACCCTCTGCCATTCAGCTTTGACATAAAGTGAGCCCAGGGCCTCCGAGGACAGGCCTGCTTGGTAACCTGAGGGCCGCTGTCCTTGGGTTAACCTGCGGCCCGGCCTGGCTCCCGACAGGAGGCTTCACCCTGGACCTCTGTGTCTGCACCAGCCTCCTGGGTCCTCTGGGGAGTCGGGCCTGCCTTCCCCGAGGCCTCCTGCCCTTGTCAGCCTGTCCCCTTCACTCGGTGTTCCCCCGTGACATCCTGGAGGCAGGGCCAGCCGTCCAAGCCTCGTCTGTCTGACCCAGCCAGAGGTTGTCAGGTCCGGGAGAACAGCCGCAGCCTTGCCACTGCCCCGGTCACGAGCTCACAGTCCAGGCCTGGATGCGTGAAGGACCGCCGGCACAGGCTGCTTCCAGGGTCATAAATTTGCACTGTGATGAGACATAACCAGCTGCTGCCGACGTGGATGGACTCGCTAAGCTGCTGCGCCCGCTCTGACTTTCTCCTGGCTCAGAGGAGCGGGGTCCACTCAGCTTTCCACACGTGGTGGGGACGTGCTAGTCCAGATGGGAGGTGCTCTTTTGGGGGGCAGTTATGTTTCCACCTGAGCGAGCAGCGGTCGCTGTCCCCAGGCTCAGGTGCCCTCTGCCGCATGGCTTCATTGACACCTGGGATGCACTTGTTCCTCCCTGAGCAGCTGCAGTGGCAGCTGCTATCAGGGTGTGTCCTTGCGTGCTGTGACCGGGTCCTTACGTCCCCTAAGTCTAGGGCTTGGTCTCATCTATGATTTCAGTGATTTCGAATGTCTCGGTCTCTGTTTAACACCCTGGATACCTCCAATCACAAGGAGCGCTCCTGAGTGTGTCTGGACGTGGACGACCCTGAGCCCCCCAGGTTGCTGCATGCTGCCCTCATTCCAGACTGACGAGAGGAGGCCATGCAAGTGGAGGAAAGGACAGACCCGGGACCCAGCCCTCTGCTGTGCCCTTGCACCTCTGGGGAACCCGGGAGCTCATCGTCTGAGCTGGTGTGACCTCAGTGCTTTGGGTGCCGGGCTAGATTTTGCAGAGCCTCCAGTAGAAGCAAAGTGGTCTTTACAGTCAGCGGTGGCAGTTCTTCTCTGCAGACTGCTCCCATGCTGAATTCCAGTCTTCTCTTATAGAACTGGGGAGACAGGAACAAGGCACCCCTCTATCATACTGTCGTTTTCAAGATGCTTCCATTAAGTTCCTCGCTGCGAGTCCTCGCAACTGTCTCTGAAAGGGGTCCACCAGGGGTCTGGCTCCTGCTTTTATGTCTAAGGCGTTTTTCTTCCTGTTTGCTCTCAGTAGCAGGATTGGGATTGTTTCATCAACTGGCCCTACTGAGCTTTTGGTTCTTATGTGACCAGCAGAGCTAGTGAGGGGCAAGAGAATAAGACACTGGGAATACAGTTACAATTCCACAGGCCACTTCAATTTTCAGGAAAAAAAAAAAGACATGAAACCAAATGTCTTTTTTTTTTCCAGTTTGTAAAATAAAGAAACCCCTTTGTTCTATAATTTGGGCTCTTCTTCCTACCTGAAAAAAATTAAATTCAAAAACTGTGTCCCAGCACTGATTTTTACCAGGAATCCAGCACAATGTGACAACACTATGTGCTTATGGACCCGTCTTAAACCCCACTTAGGAGGGGCTCTCAGAGCAGTGGGCTCAACCAGCTTTGAGTGGGGCTCCCCACTCATCCCTAGAGAATCCATGTGAGCTCCTGGGCCTGGGCGGGGCGGGAGGTGACGTAGCAGGGAGAGGCCTCGCTCGCTCGCTCGCCCACCCTTCCTTGGAGATGCAGAAGTGTGAGCTTCCTACCGCAGTCAGCTGGTGCCAGAACCAGCTCTCCATCACTCACGTGCCCCTTGCTCCCACAGCAGCTGCAGACGTGTCCTGAGACCTTCCTTGAGGCCTCCTGCTGCCTCAGGCTGTGCCCACACGTCAAGGTCCTCAAGAAGACTCCCACTGCCTGCTGCATGATAGGGCAGGGGACGTCTGACAGCTCCCTGACTCCTTTACTCTGCGACTTCACTGAGGCAGAGATTCTGGCTGCCGAGGTCCAGCTGGGAGAGCCTCAGCCTCCACACAGAGGTGCTGAGGACAATGCCACATTTTTCAGTCATGAAGCATTTCCAGTAGCTAAGGAAACAGGAAGGAGACATTTGTCACGGAGGAGGCCACTGTGGCATGCAGGCTGCTGTTGCCAAGAGGAACAAGTCTCCTGAACATGGTGGATCCCAGAAGAGAGCCTGTGGCCGCCCCCTTGTCCAGATATGCAAATGCAGGGAAATTGATCAACGTGAACATCAAGAATTCAAAGAGGGAAGCCCTCAAGGCTCTGGGGGACCACGGCTGGTCTACTGTGACTGCTAATCCAAGCGAGCTGGGTTAAAAGGGGTTAACAGCCCTCTGCCGTAACACATGATTGGTCTTTATGAGGTTGGAGCTCTTGTCTGTTTGAGGCCTACAGATGATGCTAAAGAGCCAATAATGACAGCAATTCAAAGCAATCTAATTATGCAAACGGGAGGCTAAACAATTTCATCATCCTTAAATTAGATTGTCCTAATGAGATAAAGACACCAATTAATCCTGAATTAATTTCAATAGCCTATTTCAGGCAAACACTTTAATATGCAAATGTAAATGAGAAACAAAGCCTACTGTAGATGCCAGAGTTCAGAACCTCTCCCTTCGCAGCTGCGGCGGCGTAAATAGTGCCTAATGAGTTTGCACGGAGAGACACACCAGTTGAAAATTTTAGACTTCATAAAGCACAGCCGGTGCCTCAGGTACACTGGATGTATCTGCAGCCAGACATGGCAGGAAGGGGACTTCATGAGGAGCGTTGTGGTGTGTCACAGAGTCCTACGTGTCTTTCTCCAGGCAAAATCCTGGCAGTCCATGCAGCTAAGTCCTCAACTGTGTGTGTATGTGTGCCTGTGTGTGTGTGTATGCACGTGTGCACAGATATGTGTATATGTGTGAAGGTATGTGTTGGAATACATGTGTCAGTAGGGGTGTGTGCATCTGTGTGTTTGCGTGTGTGAGTGTGTGTATTGGTGTGTGTGCATGTGTAATTGCATATGCATGTGTGCGTGTGTTGGTGCACGTGTGTGAAAGAGAGAAAGACGAAGGTGAGGTAAAGAGTGGACTCGGGCGGTAAGGAGGGGCAAGAAGGGATGCGAAGACACTTTTTAATGAGTTTATACATAGAGAGCCAAGTTGTCATAACGTACACCTGGACAGAAGTCTCTTCTGGACATAAAGTTGATTTTTAATTAGCGACCACTTAATCATTTTAAATTAGCCATTCCCAACCCATTTAATACTTCTGAAAAATTAATTTCCTAAATAAGACATGGGAACTGATTCAAAATCTTAGGTGCCTATGCCGAATCCAAAAGTCTGTGATTTTAACGGTATCTGGCTGGAGGGTTTTTTGATGGGCTAATTCCTTTTCTAACTACCAAAACATCACCCGGCAATAGCTCAGCAGTATTTTCTTTTGTCTAAAAGAGAAAGTGAGAGCTGATACTGGGATTGAATCCAAACTAAAATAAGAACAAAGAATAGTATTTTTTAGGAATGTGCACATTAACTTAAAATGTGATCATGTTCAATAAATAAGAATGAGGACCAATTTCCTAATTCCTATGACATGATAATGGAAGGCTACAAAACCAGGCCTGGGGCTAACATATAAACTCAACATGATAGAGAAATAACTGAAAAATGTTTATGTGAATAATATGCATTGTTTATTTGAAGTTTAAATTTATCTGGGTGGCCAGTGTTTTTATTTGATAACTCAGGCAACCTTAAAAAGTCACATTCATAACAGGTGTTCAACAACGTTTGTCCAACAGATCAAATGGACCTTGATCACACTTGGAAAGCCAGTTGCAAGGATAGCACAAGAGATGCATCTGGGCAGTTTCATGTTTAGGATGTGGATTGTTTCTCTGGATAGAGACAGTGCTTATCACATATGACCTTCCCATAGGAGATGCCACCTCTGTCCTGACCAGGTGTCCTCAGCTGGGAACCTATCACACATGACCTTCCCACTGGAGATGCCAGATGCCATCTCCATCCTGACCAAGTACCCTCAGCTGGGTGCCTATCACACAGGACCTTCCAGTAGGAGATGCCACATCTGTCCTGACCAGGTGTCCTCAGCTGGGAACCTATCACACAGGACCTTCCCATAGGAGATGCCACCTCTGTCCTGACCAGGTGTCCTCAGCTGGGAACCTATCACACAGGACCTTCCAGTAGGAGATGCCACCTCTGTCCTGACCAGGTGTCCTCAGCTGGGAACCTATCACACAGGACCTTCCCATAGGAGATGCCACCTCTGTCCTGACCAGGTGTCCTCAGCTGGGTGCCTATCACACAGGACCTTCCAGTAGGAGATGCCACCTCTGTCCTGACCAGGTGTCCTCAGCTGGGAACCTATCACACAGGACCTTCCCATAGGAGATGCCACCTCTGTCCTGACCAGGTGTCCTCAGCTGGATGCCTATCACACAGGACCTTCCAGTAGGAGATGCCACCTCTGTCCTGACCAGGTGTCCTCAGCTGGGAACCTATCACACAGGACCTTCCCATAGGAGATGCCACCTCTGTCCTGACCAGGTGTCCTCAGCTGGGTGCCTATCACACAGGACCTTCCTGTAGGAGATGCCACCTCTGTCCTGACCAGGTGTCCTCAGCTGGGAACCTATCACACAGGACCTTCCCATAGGAGATGCCACCTCTGTCCTGACCAGGTGTCCTCAGCTGGGAACCTATCACACAGGACCTTCCTGTAGGAGATGCCACCTCTGTCCTGACCAGGTGTCCTCAGCTGGGTGCCTATCACACAGGACCTTCCTGTAGGAGATGCCACCTCTGTCCTGACCAGGTGTCCTCAGCTGGGAACCTATCACACAGGTCCTTCCCACTGGAGATGCCACCTCTGTCCTGACCAGGTGTCCTCAGCTGGGTGCCTATCACACAGGACCTTCCTGTAGGAGATGCCACCTCTGTCCTGACCAGGTGTCCTCAGCTGGGTGCCTATCACACAGGTCCTTCCTGTAGGAGATGCCACCTCAGTTCTGACCAGGTGTCCTCAGCTGGGAACCTATCACACAGGACCTTCCCACTGGAGATGCCACCTCTGTCCTGACCAGGTGTCCTCAGCTGGGAACCTATCACACAGGACCTTCCCGTAGGAGATGCCTCCTCAGTTCTGACCAGGTGTCCTTAGCTGGGTGCCTATCACACAGGACCTTCCCACTGGAGATGCCACCTCTGTCCTGACCAGGTGTCCTCAGCTGGGAACCTATCACACAGGACCTTCCCGTAGGAGATGCCTCCTCAGTTCTGACCAGGTGTCCTTAGCTGGGTGCCTATCACACAGGTACTTCCTGTAGGAGATGCCACCTCAGTTCTGACCAGGTGTCCTCAGCTGGGAACCTATCACACAGGTACTTCCTGTAGGAGATGCCACCTCAGTTCTGACCAGGTGTCCTTAGCTGGGTGCCTATCACACAGGACCTTCCCACTGGAGATGCCACCTCTGTCCTGACCAGGTGTCCTCAGCTGGGAACCTATCACACAGGACCTTCCCGTAGGAGATGCCTCCTCAGTTCTGACCAGGTGTCCTTAGCTGGGTGCCTATCACACATGACCTTCCCACTGGAGATGCCACCTCTGTCCTGACCAGGTGTCCTCAGCTGGGAACCTATCACACAGGACCTTCCCGTAGGAGATGCCTCCTCAGTTCTGACCAGGTGTCCTTAGCTGGGTGCCTATCACACAGGACCTTCCCACTGGAGATGCCACCTCTGTCCTGACCAGGTGTCCTCAGCTGGGAACCTATCACACAGGACCTTCCCGTAGGAGATGCCTCCTCAGTTCTGACCAGGTGTCCTTAGCTGGGTGCCTATCACACAGGACCTTCCTGTAGGAGATGCCACCTCTGTCCTGACCAGGTGTCCTCAGCTGGGAACCTATCACACAGGACCTTCCCGTAGGAGATGCCTCCTCAGTTCTGACCAGGTGTCCTTAGCTGGGTGCCTATCACACAGGTCCTTCCTGTAGGAGATGCCACCTCTGTCCTGACCAGGTGTCCTCAGCTGGGTGCCTATCACACAGGACCTTCCCATAGGAGATGCCACCTCTGTCCTGACCAGGTGTCCTCAGCTGGGAACCTATCACACAGGACCTTCCCATAGGAGATGCCACCTCTGTCCTGACCAGGTGTCCTCAGCTGGGAACCTATCACACAGGTCCTTCCCACTGGAGATGCCACCTCTGTCCTGACCAGGTGTCCTCAGCTGGGTGCCTATCACACAGGACCTTCCTGTAGGAGATGCCACCTCAGTTCTGACCAGGTGTCCTCAGCTGGGAACCTATCACACAGGACCTTCCCACTGGAGATGCCACCTCTGTCCTGACCAGGTGTCCTCAGCTGGGAACCTATCACACAGGACCTTCCCGTAGGAGATGCCTCCTCAGTTCTGACCAGGTGTCCTTAGCTGGGTGCCTATCACACAGGACCTTCCTGTAGGAGATGCCACCTCTGTCCTGACCAGGTGTCCTCAGCTGGGAACCTATCACACAGGTCCTTCCTGTAGGAGATGCCACCTCAGTCCTGACCAGGTGTCCTTAGCTGGGTGCCTATCACACAGGACCTTCCCATAGGAGATGCCACCTCTGTCCTGACCAGGTGTCCTTAGCTGGGTGCCTATCACACAGGACCTTCCCATAGGAGATGCCACCTCTGTCCTGACCAGGTGTCCTCAGCTGGGTGCCTATCACACAGGTCCTTCCTGTAGGAGATGCCACCTCAGTCCTGACCAGGTGTCCTCAGCTGGGTGCCTATCACACAGGACCTTCCCATAGGAGATGCCACCTCTGTCCTGACCAGGTGTCCTTAGCTGGGTGCCTATCACACAGGACCTTCCCATAGGAGATGCCACCTCTGTCCTGACCAGGTGTCCTCAGCTGGATGCCTATCACACAGGTCCTTCCTGTAGGAGATGCCACCTCAGTCCTGACCAGGTGTCCTCAGCTGGGTGCCTATCACACAGGACCTTCCCATAGGAGATGCCACCTCTGTCCTGACCAGGTGTCCTTAGCTGGATGCCTATCACACAGGACCTTCCCATAGGAGATGCCACCTCTGTCCTGACCAGGTGTCCTTAGCTGGGTGCCTATCACACAGGACCTTCCTGTAGGAGATGCCACCTCAGTCCTGAGCAGGAGGATAGAGTTCCTCAAGTGCTTGTCACTGAGCCTGAGAGCTGGATTTACTCATTTCTCATACTTTGACCTCCTTTGCCTAAACCTGATATTTACTAAGGGAAGCTCTTCACCACTTGGGGAGGTGGATTGTAGTGGTTGACAGACCAGGCCTTGGGGAAGGCAGGCCTTTTAACGCTTTCCTCTGTCAGGGAAGCTTCAGGAATCTTCCTAAAACTCTGAGCTTCCATCACTTCATCTGCAAAGAGGGGGCTTCTCCCAGGTCGGGTAGACCTTCAACAGCCGCGTGATGCGTGCATCTGGTGCCCGGTGAGTGTCGCTGCCTCTCACTGTGCATGCCCGTCTGTGACCTCAGATGGAAGATAGCGACGGGCTCGCTCATGCAGGAAGCAGGGAGCACTCAGGGTGTGTGGGCAGTTCTCTGTGTCCCGTCTCTGTCCACGCTCCTGGTCTGGAGCTCCCGGACCCCTCCCCGAGGGTCCTCATGCCCTTGGGTGCCCCCTTCCACCCTGCTCTTGCCTTGAGTGATTTCAACAAAAAGAGATCCACAAATTACATCAGTCTCCGTGAGATTTGGGCTTTGAGATGCTTCTTAGAAGTAAACTCCCTCATGTCCAGAGCTCTGTCTGAGGGGCAGTCAGCTGCTGACCCTCCTAGCTGTGTCTGAACAGCTGAATCATTGGTCTTGAGCTCCTCCAACATCAAATCTGAAAATCCGATCACTGCTGTTAAAACTCTGATCCATTTTTAGATGGAGTGACTTTATTTTATGCTTAAAATTTGCGACCCATGGCTTGACAGCGTGAGCTAGCTTGGGGGAGGACAGGACGGGCTCCTTGGGCTGCAGCTCAGAACTGAGGTGCACCTACTTGTGCCTCTGGGACAGTGTGGGTGAGGGCCTTCTCCTTGGTCCCAGTCTCTCTTGCACTGGTCTCTGGAGTGAAGGTGAGTTGGAAATCCCACCTTAATATCCGATCACAGTCAACAAGCTTGTCGAGGCTACACCCCGGGCTACAAGTCACCAGACGGTGTGTCCAGAATGCAAAGATGAATGGGAAAGTCCTCAAGCGTTTCCGAGTCTGGGAGAGGAGCACACCCACTAGGATCCCCCGCCGAAGGGTGTGGACGCAGGTGTGCAGAAGGAGCCTATTCGACACAGCAAAAGGAGCGTCCGAGTCTCCCAGCGGGAACCCACCCGGGAGGCGAGTGAGAGCAGCCTGCAGCCAGCCAGCCAGCCAGGTACGAGGAGGGCGGCCCAGGGTTGGACGTAGCAGCTGAGCACAGATGCCACCAACGACGGTCGCCCCCATGCTAGCTGGCATTCCTGGGCCTCATGTGAGCCCCCAGGAGACCAGCGCCCGGAGAGCAGGGCCAGCGCAGCCCCATCCCGGTTTGTGCTCTTCCTTTGTCCTCTTTCCCCTCATGGGTCCAGTGAGTAAATGGCCTTGATCTTGGAGTCTGAAGAAACGAGCGGTGTGACTTGGGCTGAGGTCCAATGGCGTGTCACTAGATATTCCCCCACTTAGGAAAGAAAGTCCGTTCACGGTGCACGTGGACGAAGCTGCTTGGGCGGGTTGCTGTGGGTCACGTCCACGTGGTGTCACGGTGCCCTGTGGTCACACCGACTGCCTTCGTCTCCATGAGTGAGGTGGCGAGCACAGAGCAATTCTGTGTGTCAAAGAGAAGTACACACTTAAGCGTACGCCGCTACAATCAAGTGTAATAAACAGCATGAAAGTGGTTTGTGAAATAAAGGATTCTAAAAATGCCAATATTTCCTTTTTTTACATGATAACAAGCAGACATACTGACTGTTCTCCTAGAAAGAAGAAGAGCTCAGACTTGATTTTACTGCCCCTAAAAGGGGATCGGCCTCAGCTCAATTCCTTTCACACCCACCACCCTGGTCTCCCTCGTTCTTCGGGCCCTCAGGACCTGGGATAAAATGTGAGTTGTGCTTTAAGCACAACCGTGAGACACGATTGTGAGATGAAGTGGGGTAGTCGTGATAGGAGATCACACTTCCTGGCCACCAGGGCAGATAGACTGCTGCCTGATCAACCTAATGAAACCGCAGAGCTCCCTGGTGCTGCTGAGCACAGCAGCCTGAAGCTACACCCAACGCCCAACGTGGAATGAAGCAGCCGCCTCGGGAAGCCAGCTGTCCCAACGGGAGGTGGCTCTGAGTACCTGACAGTGTCGCACCAGCTCTGCACTCAGTATTCTCGAGGTCCCATGCTAACGGGGTCCGTCTGTGACTTTGATTCCTCGCCTAACTCTTGTTGTGTTGGTCTGGGCAGGACGTGGCAGTGAGGGACGTGGGTGGTCGCCATGAGCCACAAACTGGCACCAGGCCAGGACAGCTGAAGTACCGTGTACAGGTTTCTTGGCTAGCACGTCATTGCCTTTCCTTCTGGAGTCTTTGTTATGGTTTAGAAATGAAATATCCCCCAGAAGGTCACGTGTGAGACAAAGCAAGAAAGTTCAGAGGTGAAGCGACTGGGCTGTGAGAGCCTCAGCCTGGCCAAGTCACTGACCGGCTGGAGCGGACGAGCTGGGGGCCAACTGTGGGGGGCAGAGTGCGGGGGACAGGTGGGGTCACGGTGCATGACGGTGGGTGTATCTCCTGCCCCTGGTGAGGGGAGCTCTCTCTGCTTCCGGGCTGCCGTGTCCCGCAGTCTTCCCCCACCCTCCCCTTCCCAGGACGTCCTGCCTCATGGACCCACAGCAATGCAGTGGCCCTCTGTGGACTGAGACCTCGGGAACCTTCAGCCCCAAGAAATTTTTCTTCCTGTACGTTGCTCTCCTCAGGTCTTTTGGTCACAGCAACAAAGAGCTGACTAAAGCAGTCCTATCAGTGTTATATACAGAGTATGTCACCTGCAATCAGCACCACAGAACCAACAGTAGGCAGTGATGCGTGTGATAGCTCTATGTGCACATACGTGTACACATTTTACTATCGAGACGTTTGTCAAGCCAAAGAAGAAGATGTCACCTGATGAAGATCACAGAGTATGAACACCATGATTTGTAACTGAAAAGAATCCCTATTCCCTGTCCCTCAAGTCTCTTCCTTTCCTCTTACATGACTAACCGGCGGCACTGGCTGGTCAATCCCTCAGACCCAAAGCCGAGGTCAAAGGCTGAGTAGTCCCCATAATAAATCCCTTCAAGTCCTCTCGACTCCCAAAAATGCATCCTTGGGACAGCTACAGACAACGTGGGGGTCCCCTGGAAAGGCCCATTTCCACCCCTCCTTTCACCCAACTTCAGACCCTCACGTAGTCCTGCACCCTGGCCTGGTCTGAGGCAGGAGTGAACCTCCTTGACCACGTGGATCAGGTGTTTCAGCTCCTCGAGGTTGTCCCCTCGGGAAGAAGCCCAGCTTAGACCTCTCTCCAATGACAAGGCCCCGGGTCTGACTGGCTCAGCAGCACTCACTCTGTCTCTGTTGGTCATAGATAGTGTGAGAGCAGATATGGTCCTCTAGCTGGTCACCAGATAGTTAGAGAGTGGGCATAGTCCTCTGGCTATGTCACCAGATAGTTAGAGAGTGGGCAAGGTCCTGTGGCTATGTCACTAGATAGTTAGAGAGTGGGCGTGGTCCTCTGGTTATGTCACTAGATAGTTGGAGAGTGGGCGTGGTCCTCTGGCTATGTCACTAGATAGTTAGAGAGTTCATGTGATCCTCTGTTTATATCACTAGATAGTTGGAGAGTGGGTGTGGTCCTCTGGTTATGTCACCAGATAGTTAGAGAGTGGGTGTGGTCCTGTGGCTATGTCACCAGATAGTTAGAGAGTGGGTGTGGTCCTCTGGTTATGTCACTAGATAGTTAGAGAGAGGGCGTGGACCTCTGGTTATGTCACTAGATAGTTAGAGAGTGGGTGTGGTCCTCTGATTATGTCACTAGATAGTTAGAGAGTGGGTGTGGTCCTCTGATTATGTCACTAGATAGTTAGAGAGTGGGCGTGGTCCTCTGATTATGTCACTAGATAGATAGAGAGTGGGCGTGGTCCTCTGATTATGTCACTAGATAGTTAGAGAGTGGGCGTGGTCCTCTGATTATGTCACTAGATAGTTAGAGAGTGGGCGTGGTCCTCTGATTATGTCACTAGATAGATAGAGAGTGGGTGTGGTCCTCTGATTATGTCACTAGATAGTTAGAAAGTAGGCAAGGTCCTGTGGCTATGTCACTAGATAGTTAGAGAGTGGGTGTGGTCCTGTGGTTATGTCACCAGATAGTTGGAGAGTGGGCGGGGTCCTCTGGTTATGTCACTAGATAGTTGGAGAGTGGGTGTGGTCCTCTGGTTATGTCACCAGATAGTTAGAGAGTGGGTGTGGTCCTGTGGCTATGTCACTAGATAGTTAGAGAGTGGGTGTGGTCCTCTGATTATGTCACCAGATAGTTAGAGAGTGGGCGTGGACCTCTGGTTATGTCACTAGATAGTTAGAGAGTGGGTGTGGTCCTCTGATTATGTCACTAGATACTTAGAGAGTGGGTGTGGTCCTCTGATTATGTCACTAGATAGTTAGAGAGTGGGCGTGGTCCTCTGATTATGTCACTAGATAGATAGAGAGTGGGCGTGGTCCTCTGATTATGTCACTAGATAGTTAGAGAGTGGGCGTGGTCCTCTGATTATGTTACTAGATAGTTAGAGAGAGGGTGTGGTCCTCTGATTATGTCACTAGATAGATAGAGAGTGGGTGTGGTCCTCTGATTATGTCACTAGATAGTTAGAGAGTGGGCAAGGTCCTGTGGCTATGTCACTAGATAGTTAGAGAGTGGGTGTGGTCCTGTGGTTATGTCACCAGATAGTTGGAGAGTGGGCGGGGTCCTCTGGTTATGTCACTAGATAGTTGGAGAGTGGGTGTGGTCCTCTGGCTATGTCACCAGATAGTTAGAGAGTGGGCAAGGTCCTGTGGCTATGTCACTAGATAGTTAGAGAGTGGGGGTGGTCCTCTGGTTATGTCACTAGATAGTTGGAGAGTGGGGGTGGTCCTCTGGTTATGTCACTAGATAGTTGGAGAGTGGGTGTGGTCCTCTGGCTATGTCACTAGATAGTTAGAGAGTGGACGTGGTCCTCTGGTTATGTCACTAGATAGTTAGAGAGTGGTTGTGGTCCTCTGGTTATGTCACTAGATAGTTAGAGAGTTGATGTGATCCTCTGTTTATGTCACTAGATAGTTGGAGAGTGGGTGTGGTCCTCTGGTTATGTCACCAGATAGTTAGAGAGTGAGTGTGGTCCTCTGGTTATGTCACTAGATAGTTGGAGAGTGGGCGTGGTCCTCTGGTTATGTCACCAGATAGTTAGAGAGTGAGTGTGGTCCTCTGGTTATGTCACTAGATAGTTGGAGAGTGGGCGTGGTCCTCTGGCTATGTCATCAGATAGTTAGAGAGTGGGTGTGGTCCTCTGGTTATGTCACCAGATAGTTGGAGAGTGGGCGTGGTCCTCTGGCTATGTCACCAGATAGTTAGAAAGTGGGCGTGGTCCTCTGGTTATGTCACCAGATAGTTAGCCTCTGCCCATCACTGATATCTTGCCAGGCTGCTGGTCCCACGTCTGTGCCAGGCTGTCTCCTTCACATGCATGCCTAGGTGTCCCCTGAAGCCCTGTTACACCAGGCCGTGAGTGGCTGGGTGGTCTTGAGGAGTGGTTGAGGAGTGTGGAGAGTTCACCCTGAGGAACCTGCTGAACTCTAGAGTGCTGGTCACTATCACACTCAGCTCCAAGGTCCCCTCGTCGAGGAGGCCTGCTCTCTCACCCAGTTTAACTCAGCTCTTCTGGCCCCGCCCTCGCCTCCAGCTGCTTGGGTTGGCCCTGACACCCTGATATCTGCTTCTGACCCACAAGATGGGAGCCTATATCTGCTTCTCTGTCCCAGGAGATGGGAGCCTCTTCCAGCAGAAATAAATTTTTCGGGATTTGCTTCTCCGAGGCCTGGTCTGGCGCATGGCAGAAGCCTGCCGTCCACAGATTCCAGGGAGTGGATGGGTGATTTGATAAATATGTGAATGTGAACCTGCAAAAACCACGAAATTAAAGTGTCGGACACTCAGCTGGCGCTGTTCAGTAATGATATTCTAAGTACTGCAGGACAGAGCGCTGTCCCAGAAGAGGTCTTGTCATAAATGACTCCGGAAAGTGTTGGGGAATCTAAATGTGACATCCACATGGAGCCAGAGAGCCCAGGAAAGATGGGCTGGGACAACTTGAGCAGGATTGTGCTGGTCCGTCAAGACATGCAAAGGGACAGGATAGTAGCCCAAACACAGGTGGGCAGCTGGGTCCACTGCTTCCAAAGGCTTTTCCCGCATCTAGACTGAGACGCCCGCCCTGGGCAGGCAAGGACGATCGTCTCTCTCTACAGCAGTGGGCATCAGCACCAGAGAGAGCAAGGACAGCAGCAAGTCCAGCCATGAATGGGAGACCACTCGGCTGTGGAATCCGCATTTAATATTCCAACAGGACATTGAGGAAAATGTCTGGCAATTCAACTATTTTTAGGGAAGTAGCTGGGGCTGGCGGAGTAGGTGTGGTGCTTTCTTTTAGAATTGGTAAGTTTCTCCTCTCCCCTCTCTATTGGGCCATTCTTCCAGCTTTGCATCTGCCTTCAGATTTTTTGTGCACGTGTGTGTGTGTGTACACACACACACACACACACTCACACTCACTCATCAACTTGCTCCAGTATTGTGAAATCTCACCATTGCCCGGCTCCACAGAACCCCTGGAACCTAACATTTTAGCCCCTCCAATGTTCCTAAAAGCCGGAGTGGCTAGGCCTACTTCTCAGAAAGCACTGCACAAATGCACGCACAGGCATTTACTCAGGGGAACAAATGAGATTAGTACGTGAGGGCAAGTCTTAGAAAAACCCCAGTCTCAAGTGGAGAGGGCAAGGAGGAGGTACCAGAAGCAAATGCTAGAATGTCAGAAGAAAAAGAAAGTATGTTGTTACATAGCCCAGGAGACGCCAGGGGCCTTGGGTGGAAGGGTCGTCTTCAGTTTCGGAAGCTAAGGAAACATAGTGATTGTGAAAATCAAGGAAAGATCAGAGCTCTGCGTGCAGGAGGTCAGTGTGACCTTCAGAATGGTGTCCTGTTCCTCTCAATCTGGGGACTGAGGTGGACAGCAGCCTCTTCATGTGGCCACAAAAGCTCTTCCTGTCCAGCAGCATCACTGAGGTGAGCGGGAGGAAGTGCTGTCCACAGTGTTGCCACACAAGGTCAAGTTCATCGTCAAGATGAGACACAGTAGCTGCTGCTTCTGGGGCTCTTGTTTGGACCTCCCTTCCTGGAAGCCTCCATCCAGGACGCTTGGTGGCCTTCCTGAGGTGGGTCCTTTTATTTAAAGCCCCTATCTGATTTAGGTAGACCACTTGTGCCATGACTTTGCTGTGACATGGCTGCTGTACAGATCGTCAGGTTTGGGATACAATGGACCTAGTGGCTTGCTTTTATGACCTGAATACAAATAGAGAGTTTGCCCACGTCCGAAAATCAGCATTCCGGTTTTTCCATAAGCTTCGAAGGGCAGCACTGCACTGGCCGTCCCTGTGTCCAGGGGTGTGTGTGCTGCAGGTACTCACAGGGTTCCCTCGCATCAGGAGTCAGCCTTCCTTCCGCTCACAGAAGCAGCACAGGGCAGGGCCTCTGAGGTCAGCTCTGCAGTCATGGGGCCACTGTCCACTTCCAAACTCCAGATCCTAGAACCTCGCTGAGCCAATGCGGCAGCTTCACTGGAAACAGGGCACACACTCCAACTTCCTGAAGACGGCCCTTGGGAAACAGGCAGTGCCCAGAAACATCCCCCACTTCCTATCCCAAAGGAGGCTCTCGAGTCCTTCTTTCTAAAGCCCAGCCACACACAGAAGGCTGAACATAACGCCATAGGCCACCCAGGCCATCTCGCTTGGTCTCATCTTGGCCAGCAAATGTGAACTGACCAATGGCGACGTGGAACAGGCACGTCATCGTCACGGGAACAGACAGGGCAACAGGCTTCATTCTGGCCACGTGGCCCTTACCATGCTCTGCCACCGGCCTGAAGGAAGGAGAACTTCTAGAGGGTCCTCCAGGCTACCCCCTCCCCCTACGGGGCCATCTTAAGGACAGACTTCTGCCTGTCTGTACAGCAGGGAAGGCAGGCTGGGCAGACTCGGGGATGCCCCCTGGGAAATGTGGCGTTTGGGGGAGTGTGTCTTCTTTTGAACTGTCGGCTCTAGCTCACACTCAGCCTCCTCACTGCCGGCCTGAGTGTGGAGGTGAGACCCTGAGGTCTCGGTGCCCTCCTTAGCCTCTTAGAGAGGTACTCTAGCAAGAGCCTGATGGTTCACTGGGTGCCATTGATGGTGAAGGATGATGCCCCTCGCCCAAGGGCCAGGCCTGCTCTGTGCTTGGTGCAGCTGGGAATGAGGTGCTGCTGGACAAGCTCATCCTGTTTTCTTCAGGCATCTCCAAAGGTCAGAGAGGGGCATAACCGTTCCGAGACGTGGACTCCGCTGTGCGATGGTTTAGAACTCACCGCTTAACGACAATGATTTTACGGAGATTTAGCCAGAAAGGTGAAAGAATACCTCCCAGTTTCAGTGGCTGTCATGGGATCAAGATGACTTTAAACCTGCTTTGAGAGGCAGACAGAGGAAGGGTTGGCGTCGGGATGCGGAAGCTGAGGGTCTGGCTGGACTCCCGGGTCCAGCTCTTGGACAAGCCCTTTGCCTCCTCAGTAGCCTCAGTGCAGAGCGAGGTGAGGGCGGCTCTGCTCTAAGGCTGCAGTGAAGCGAAATGCAAAGGGCCCTGGGCATGCCCCACCTCCACCCTCCTGCCCGCCCTTCCCTCTCCCTCTGCACCCCAGCCCCCTGCCAGCCAGAGGTCCAAGTACATTTCACTTTCAAATAGAAGTCCCCTAAAAAGCAATTAGGCTGAATCCTGGGTTCCAGACGGTGAAGACTGTGCAAGTCCTGAGAGCACTGTTACGACCAGAGAATTTCATGTCCAGAATCTGTACTGAGTTGGACGGAGGCTGGGGAAACGGCTTCTAGACCCTGCAGCGACCTGCTTGTCCCGGCTGTCCACTCAGCTTTGGCGAACTCTACCTTTGGAATAAGTGGTCTGAGGTTTTCAGGCTTCTTTTCCTGATTGTTTTCAAATGAATAAATTGAGGTTGACAGTATGGTGTCAGGAAACTCAGAACCAATCTTAAACTTGGCCCAGGAAGAGGATGCGTTTTGCCTTGCGATGGAGCGCAGCTACCTGGTACAGCACCGCTAGTTCGTTCTTTCTTTCTTTAAATATTTTTTAGTTGTAGATGAACACAATCTCTTTATTTATTTATTTTAGAAAATGTTTATTATTTTTAGTTGTAAGGAAATACCCTGGGTTGTAAGGGGACATCCTCCTGTTATAAGGGAAGAGTTCCTGTGTCATAGGGAATGCCCCGTGTTGTAAGGGAATGACCCTTTGTTGTTTTTTAGCTCATTCATGGTTTAATTTTATAAATTAAGATCTGATCTCATAGAGCTCGTTCTTGTGGGTAGTGTGATCTTTTAAGGCTGCTCCATTGCCCCAAGACGTGATGACACAGCAGTGACAGTCCTCCACTCTTCTGAGATGCCATGCAAGCTTACCCTGAGGTCCCAGGAACTTGGCTCTGCTTGGGGACTCTGCACATGCCGTCTCAGTGGCTTCCCACTGAGGTGCCAAGACCACACGTGGTACTTAGGGCGTCTGCCTCCTGCCGACTTCCTCCCTGGTCGACCGGCTCCTCTGCATGTCTACATTTTCCACAGGAACTTTGACATCAGCTCTCCAGCTTCATAAGAGCTACTCACAGTGTTTCCTTGGGAATCACCTGAAACCTATGACTTAGCTTAACGAGGACGTTTGGACCAAGCACAGGGATTCTGCTTTCTCCATCAGTGAGTTCGGGAGTGTGTCAAATCTAATACAAGACCTCAACATATTTTGTGAATGGTTTTGTTAAGACTTCTAACCTTCTGTCTTTTCCCCTACAAGTGAGATTTTCTCTTCCATTATAACTTCAAACTTCCGTTGACTTTATATATAAGTTTATATTTTATATCGTACTAAATTCTTTGTTTGTTTAGATTTCTTTAGCATCGATTTTCCCCCCACATAATATCAGATTGATAGAGTACCTCTTCTCTTAGAATTCTTATGCCTCTTTTCTATCTGCATTGGTTGAATTTTCCAATACACTGTTCAGTACTAAGAGAGGTGGTGGAATACTTGACTTTCTCTTGGTCCAAGTGAAAATACTCCTGTGGTTTTCCCATTAAGAAAGATGTTGCTTTAAAATTAAAGAAATATCTATCCATTCCTATTTCCTTAAATGTTTCCATAATGAATATATTGAATTATTTTAAAGCTCTCTCAGCATGAATGGGAGATGATCATGGTTTTTGTTCTTACATGTAGCAAAATGATAAATGATATACTATATTTCCTAATGCAGAATCATGCATTACTGGTTTTAAATTCCCTTTAGCTATGGTATATTATTTTTTTAAAAAATGATGTTGGATAGTTTATTTAAGATTTTTGCAGCAACGTCATTCTATAATTTTGTTTAGCCATATTTGTCCAGTTTAAATATGCCAGTGTTATCCATGTTATCCTGTGTATGTATCAGTGTTATTCTGTGTATTCTGTGCTCTGAAATAATTTATATATTAAGGAAATCTAGATTCTAAGCTATCTGGACCTGGTGGTTTTGCTTATGTATTTGTTTTTGTTTGGCTTTGTCTTTGGTAGACCAGCTTCTTGGTGGGTTCAAGATGGCGGGTAAGAGGAAGGCTGCATTCCTAGTTGCTTGGGGGCTTGGGTTGAAGCTGCAGGAATACTGCTTCTCAGGGAGGTGGGTTCAAGAAGATCTTACAAAAATTCCATATCAAACAGTCAGAGTCTTAGAGACTCAGACATTCCAGTGCATTGAACAAAGAACAAGAAAGAGTCCACCGGGTCCTCGCTGGTTGTGGCACTGGTCACGGTGATGGAGAGGACGGTACATACAACACAGAGAAGTACCACAGACAGATTTGGCATGGGAGATCCTGTAGGTCAGAAACCAGCTGATCCAGAGGCTGCAGCCCGAACTGGTGTTTGAAGAGTGCTCTGTTTCTCAGCGGGCAGTGGAAAGCTGAGGCAGGAGCCATCCTGAGGAGACCCACCGCAGCACACAGCTGTGGGGGTCCAGGAGATGGTAGCAGATATGGCCATACTGCCCTGGTGAGCACCTACTGTGTGACCTAGGGTGTTCCTAGCAGAATGTGGGATTGAAACACGTACAAGACTGTATTCAGAGGGATTCAAGTCAGGAAAATGGAGGGGAATGTAACTCACTTTCCCTTTGAGTCTGATGGCTCACTTGACCAGGTGAGGTGGGTGAGGAATCTGAACAGGCAGGTGTGAACACACTTGGGGCCTGGGCCGGGGAAGGCTGTGTTCACGGGCAGCAGAGGGTGTGAAGGACTGGCTCCCTTGCCCCACTAGTAGAACTCTTGGGAAGCTCCTGAGATTTAGACTCCCGAGATTGGCAACCAGCAGACCTCTAGGTGTGTTGGCCAAATCTCTCCAGAGCAGATACCACCCAACAAAGCCCCTAAGTCCTGATTGGAGCTAAGCCCCACCAGAACTTCCTTCCCAGAACTCTGCAGCTGTCCACCCCATTCTGTGCAGACAAACTCCAACTGACGGTACTTCCCATCGCCTCCTACCTCGTCCTGGTGAGAGGGAAGCTGAGAGCCACCCCAACCTGCTGTAGTCTTGGGCACTCAGCAGGCAGCTCGTGAGCAACACAGAAAGGAGGGTGAACTACCCCAGCTCTTGTGTCCCCCCCATCTCCCCTGCCTAGTCCAGAGCCCAGGAGGAGAGAGGAGGGCAGATGGGCATAGGCAGGGACACCCATCCTCATCAACCGTTCCGACCACTTCAGGGGAGACACTTCCTTAGTTCTCCACTAAGAATCTTTTGCCTGCTCTCTGTTTGTTCATTTGCTTTTGGTTTTGTTCAGTTTGGTTGGCTCTGCTCTGGTGTTCTTGCTGCACTGACGGGTTTGTGGACATATACATGTTTGTTTCTTTTTCCCTCATTTTTAGCATTTGTTAAGGATAGTTGTTCTTTCTTGCCTTCTCTTTTGAAGGTTAGTTTGGTTTCTTTACTTTGGTTTTGTTTGGGTATTGTTTGTTTCTTTTTCTCTCCTTTCTTTTCTTGCTAACAGCAAAAACTCTCTTGTTTTCTCTTTCTCTCTTTACTTATTTTTTTCCTATTTTTTCTACTCCTTCTTTGTAATTCTTACTTGGTCTATCTCTTCTGCATTCTCTCTGTTCACATTTTCAACATTGGAAACCCTCTTCTACATCCCGATCACATTTTATTTTCTACTGATGGACTGTATCGTTACCATTTTTAGAGCTATTGTTGTTGTTGTAGTTATTGGTCATGTGGATGACACAGTTGACACCTGCTATTTACTTTAATGCCAGATCTAATTCTCAGTTATGTGTTGTTTTTGCTGTTGGCTGTGGCTGACCCCGTCATTTTTGTTTTTGTGGCATCAGTGTGGAACATTCCACAGTAGACAACTGTGTCTTTTAATGACATATATTATTTGCATTGATCGGTGCCTGACTACTAAGCCAGCACTACAGAAAATACTCCATGTGAAGAAATACTACACAAGCCCTAGAGCTTACAAAGGAGCAAATCTCACTTGAAGAGTAGCTAAGCAAATGGGAAACAGGACCAAATTCAACAAGACAAAGAAATTAAAATGACAGAAATTAATAAACATCTCTCTATGATAACATTGAATGTAAATGGTCTCAACTCTCCAATTTTAACACAAAGGTTGTCAGAATGGATTAGAAAACAAGACCCGACTATATGTTCCTTGCAAGAGATTCACCTTACAAACACAGTCATAGGCTGAAAGTTGAGTGATGGAAATTGACGTATCCTGTGCCTGGAGACCGAAAACAAGCAGAAGTAACTACTCTCATTTTCAACAAAGCAGAAGTCCAGCCAAATTTAATCAGAAGAGACAAAAATGTCACTTCATACTGGTAAAGAGAAAATCCAACAAAAAGATACAATAATAGTAGACCCTGTGTTCTGGACATTGGTGCATCTACTTATACAAAAGAGACACTACAAGAATTAAAGTCTCAGACTCCAGTATGATAATACTGGGTGATTTAAACTCATCTTTCTCATCAAGGGATATGACATACAGATACAAACTTAGTATGGACTCTTTGGACCTGAAACATTTTATGTGTCAAATGGACATAACAGGCATCTGTAGAATATTTTATTCACAACAGCCAAATACACTTTCCTTTCAGCAACTCATGGAAACTTCTACAAAACAGAAAATATTTTAGATCACAAAGCAACTCAGCAAATAAAAAAATATGTAATTCCTTGCATTTTATCAGATTATAATGAAATAAATTAGAAATCATCAACAAAAAAATCCTATATAAATTATATAAGCACATGAAAATTTAATAATAGTGGAAGTAGGTCCATCCTTTAGGAACCTGATACAGCCCTCAGGAGCCTGGCCAGATAAAGTGCTCATTCTCTGAGTTTTTCTGTGTTAGAATCAGGGACTTTTCCTCCTCAAATAGTTTACTAAGGGCAGACCATTCTGCATCACTTATCTGAGGTCCTTTGTTGGCCCCTCCTAAAATGTACATTGTGATTTTTCTTATTTTGAGAAAGATTTTTTGGGGGGGACTATAACTATTTGGGTTATTTTATTTTATTATTTTTCTTCTTCAAACAATCTGTAGTCAAGTGTATCAAATTTCCTTTTCCTCCATTTAATTTTTTAATTAAGTTTGATCAAATTTATTTTTCACTATGCTTTTCTTAGTGTTTGAAGTCTAATTCATAATTCTAAGTCATAGTTCAGGCATATTGTTTTTGTATTATTGCTTAACAAATTACCTTGATCTCACTCTAGCATCCATTCCAAAAAGTTCAAGGATATTTTTCCCCAGTGGAATTTCTGGAGGTGCAGTGATGTGGGAAGTATCACTGTTTTCCTCCCCAGATGAGAGACAGTTTAATCTGACTCCTCCTGCAGGGGTCCCTCTGGATTTGGGGTATACCTCTAGTGGATACGCCACTTGGACCATTTACCAAGAGACTTGAAATCTGCTAATTTTGACAGAGGCCTGCATCAAGTCAGACTGCCATGCAAGTCCCCGCAAGGCTTGGGCTTTGTGACCCAGCATACAGACACAGGTGTGCCTGGAATGTCCGTGGCAAAAGGAGAAGGTGTCTGCAGATGCTGGAGTTCAGTGGCTCCTGTCTTCTTGAATGCTTTCTGTTTTTTTGGCTTATTACTAGCCCTCAGGACAGACAGAGCTTTAACCACAGGCCACTAAGTGTCCATTCAACCTGAGCTTCCCACAACACAAACTGAGTGTTGTTCAACCCAACAAACCAAAAAGTTGGATGTGTATGGCTAATCATTATCAAACGGAATTGTTTATGATATCGGGCTAGATCTGACCCCAGAGCACCAGCAAGTCTCTCTAGGAAATCATCAAATGACCATGCCTAGCTCCTGCCACATACTTCCCTCTCTGCCAGTCTGCACCTGTGTCCTAATGGAGAGTCCTTTACACCAAGTTCACTAAGAAGGAGAAATAAAAACCTTAGGCCTGGGCTACTGGTGGCTCTGTGTGACAGGCAAGAACTACCTGAGAAGGGACAACCACTGACCCTTTTCAGGACGCCAGTGGAGGGCCAGACAGACATTAATAACCTCATGGACACAATGTCCCCGTATGTGACTATCAGTCAGTGTCTTTACCAGCCACTTCTGTCATGGTCCAGTGGGTTCACAGAAGAAGTGTCCATGGTGACTGCAGAGGGAGGCTCTGCAATGGAGATTCAATCACTACGGCCACCAAAGCTATCACAGTGCTGAGTGTCTGTCCCCGCCAGCAATGCTCCTGGTACGGCATCGTTCTCCAGGGTATCGGCCATGGATCTGTAGGAAGCCTGGTTACACTGGACCTTTTACCATGGAATGGCAGCACTTTGCTCTCACTGGAATAGAGGATTGCCCTAGATAGGTACTTGCTGCCCTGGTGCACAGTCATCTGCCATCTGAGAGCCTAGTGAATGTGTTTCCAGAGGCATGGTACTGCACACGGCTCTGTTCTCACCCAAACGTCCACTTCATAGTGAGAAAGTGGCAGTGATGGACCCACAGCTATGGTTCATTCTTTTTACACATTCTGCACCTTCTTGAAGAAACTGTATTACAGCATGATGGGATGACCTTCGAAGGCTCAGCTTTGGGCTACCTACCTAGAATATTTGCAGACGTGGGGCTGTGTCCTCTCAGAAGACACAAATACTACAAAGGAGCACCTAATATGTGACGTCATTCCTCTCTTCTCTCCAAGTCGCTTGTCCTGCAAACTTTAGGCTGGTTGCGATGGCCTCTGCTCATGGCCCCTTCCTGTGCCGGTTCTGTACACATCCTGCTTCTCTGTGTTACTCTGGCCAATGACAAGAATGTTTTTATCTTGCAATAGTTCTTGAGTTGTATTTGAACTAATTTTGAATATATTTGAAAGCTATATATCATAGCTTTCTCCTGCTTTGTATTTGTTTTTGAGGAGCCATTTTATCAGCTGAAATATTTTGATTTTTACATCTTTTCTTAAATAGGGCATTTTTATTGAAAAAAACGTATTTCAGGTTTTCTCAGATATGGGAATATTTGCATATACATGTCAAGTTGTTTTGTGGATGAGCCTCAAGTCTGAACACAAGTCACTTATATTTCAGAAACATCATACACAGGAGAAGGAGATGTCATGGACTGGGTCACCTGTGTTTCAGGAACTCTCCACATACACAGGAAAACAAGGGAAAATACAGTATGTCACTTAAGTTTCAGGAACATGCCATATACACAGGTGAAGGAGATGTCATGTAGTGTGTATAGAGTTCCTGATACAAGTGACCCACTGCATGACATCTCCTTCTCCTGTGTGCATGGACCATTCCTGATACAGGTGACCCACTGTGTGACATCTCCTTCTCCTGTGAGCATGGACCATTCCTGACACAGGTGACCCACTGCGTAACATCTCCTTCTCCTGTGAGCATGGACCATTCCTGACACAGGTGACCCACTGAGTGACATCTCCTTCTCCTGTGAGCATGGACCATTCCTGACACAAGTGACCCACTGCGTGACATCTCCTTCTCCTGTGAGCATGGACCATTCCTGACACAAGTGACCCACTGCATGACATCTCCTTCTCCTGTGTGCATGGACCATTCCTGATACAGGTGACCCACTGAGTGACATCTCCTTCTCCTGTGAGCATGGACTATTCCTGACACAGGTGACCCACTGAGTGACATCTCCTTCTCCTGTGAGCATGGACCATTCCTGATACAGGTGACCCACTGAGTGACATCTCCTTCTCCTGTGAGCATGGACCATTTCTGACACAAGTGACCCACTGAGTGACATCTCCTTCTCCTGTGAGCATGGACCATTCCTGACACAAGTGACCCACTGAGTGACATCTCCTTCTCCTGTGAGCATGGACCATTCCTGATACAGGTGACCCACTGAGTGACATCTCCTTCTCCTGTGAGCATGGACCATTCCTGACACAGGTGACCCAATGCGTAATATCTCCTTCTCCTGTGAGCATGGACCATTCCTGATACAGGTGACCCACTGAGTGACATCTCCTTCTCCTGTGAGCATGGACCATTCCTGACACAGGTGACCCACTGAGTGACATCTCCTTCTCCTGTGAGCATGGACCATTCCTGACACAAGTGACCCACTGCATGACATCTCCTTCTCCTGTGAGCATGGACCATTCCTGACACAGGTGACCCACTGCGTAACATCTCCTTCTCCTGTGAGCATGGACCATTCCTGACACAGGTGACCCACTGAGTGACATCTCCTTCTCCTGTGAGCATGGACCATTCCTGACACAGGTGACCCACTGTGTGACATCTCCTTTTCCTGTGAGCATGGACCATTCCTGACACAGGTGACCCACTGCGTGACATCTCCTTCTCCTGTGAGCATGGACCATTCCTGACACAGGTGACCCACTGAGTGACATCTCCTTTACCCATGTATATGGCATCGGCTTGATGCCCGGTCTTGGGTTTTAGTTTCTATTAGCCCCAGTTCTGTATGTGTGATTCTGAGTGATCAGGTGTTGCTGTTGGACTTTGAGTTACTTGGTCTGTTAGTCACAATCTGGGCCACCATATGTAGATTGTGACTTTCTTTCCTTGCTTGGTTTCAGAATGTAGAAATGCAATTTTATGTATACTAATTTTATATCCACCCAATGAATAAATCATTTTATTGTGACCACATTTTACTTATGGATTGATTTTGTTTTCTGTGTCATATCAACTGTAAATACTGACAATTCTTTCTTTAGTTCAAACTTGTATGTTTTAAATATCTATTTTTTGTCTTATTTTGCTAGCTAGTACCTCCAATAAAATACTGACTCATATTAGCTTTTGAGAAGATTTTTAACACTCCAATCTTAAAAATGAAATCATTTTGTAAGTATCTTTTACCAAGTTAAGAAAGCTTACTTCTACATGTAGGTGGCTATCTATTTTATTTCAGTCTATTGTTTCCCAAATGATTGCTGAATTTCTGTTGCCTCCTTTGAAAGAATATTCTCTGTGAAGCAATTAAATCTAGGAAAATCTAGTTTATATGTTCAGATATACTCTTTTTATATTCCTGGGATAAATGTATTAAACCACATTGTTTTATCTTTATTTTTATAAACTCTGGATTTGAATTGTTGATATCATATTTTGGATTTTTATTTTCCATTAGACCCAGTTCTAGATGTGCAATTATGATTAAATTTATCTAAAACTGTTCCATCTCTTGCTGGTTTTAGCTGATTTTCATTGCAAGGTTACTCTCATCTCAAAAAATAGGTTTTAGTGCATTCTAATTCTGTATGATCTTCAGCCTCTGAAGAGAATCTCTGCATGAATCCAGAATCACCCAGTCCATGAAAAGCTGGTGGAACAACGTCTGGTTGGAGTATTTCCCTCCCAGTCTGTGACGCTAGAGAACTTTTGTCATTGCTTGCGAGCGTCATGTGCAGTTTTGTACACATGAGTGCATGCGTGCACACACGCACACACACACACACACACACACACACACACACCATGCCTCCTGCTGCCGAGAGCTAGGGTCCCCAGTCAGCTCTGGAAAGTGGCAGTACTGTTCACGTGCCCCTCATCCCCTCTGCTGTGTCCCTCTGCCTGTCTCATATTCCACACAGGTCCCACTACTGATCCAGCCTTTCATGCTCCTAACATCTCTTCTGTGTTCTCCCACGAAAAATGATGATTCCATTGCTTATTTAGACCATCTGCTGATTTTAATCTGAAATCATATCTTTGTTTCTAAAAACCATGGTCGATTATACTTAGGTACACTTGTTTCTAGTGTGCTGTTTCTGCTTTCCTGAGGTTCTTTCTAATTCCAGTGCATTCCACACAGGGCTTGATAGTGAGGACCTGCCTGATGCAGTACCTTAACTTTCAGGGCTGCGTCTCTGCCATGCTCTTTGTGGATGTGCCCACTTTTGCTCTTGATGTCTCACTCCTGTCCATTTTAGGTACTTTATTGTGTGCTCACAGGCTGCAGACCACGTCTGGAAAGCCTCAGAGGGCCTCAATTAAAGGTCCTTCCCAACAGAGAGGATTGCCTGGCCTTCTCCTGCAAGCAGAAAAGTCACTGATTTGGAAACAATCCTCGCCTCAGACTCCACTTCTCCTTTGAGGTTCCAACTTCCCATTCAGGGCCCAGTACCTGAAGCCCTGTCTTCCTGTCCCCCCTGTTGTGGTCTGCAAGAAGCTACTCTTGCTCTTTCGTCCCAGATTCAGAACAACAGTCCCAAGGTTGCTTGGCATTCCAGGTTTCCCTTTATTTATTTGCATGAGTCAGGAAATGCATTAGGAAGTAATTTTGTTGCGATGTATTTAGGGTCTAGGCCTGACGGAGCTGCAGAGCCTTAGCAGGCCCTACGTGACGGGGTGGTGTTGCTGTGCCAGCTCTGAACAGTTGTATTTCCTTTCCTTTCCTTTCCCCAAAGCAATAATCTGCAAACTAAGGCTTGTGGCTGTAGGAAGACCAGCCCTGGGGTCAGCCCCCCTGGAACCTCAGGGCACTGGGGACATGCTGTATGAGCTCCCCTGGAACCGCAGGGCACATGGGGATATGCTGTGTAAGCTCCCCTGGAACTTCAGGGCAGGTGGGGACATGTCTGTGTCTCCTGGGGTGAGCTCCCCTGGAACCTCAGGGCACGTGGGGACATATGTGTGTCCCCTGGGTGAGCTCCCCTGGAACCTCAGGGCACGTGGGGACATGTCTGTGTCCCCTGGGTGAGCTCCCCTGGAACCTCAGGGCACTGGGGACATGCTGTATGAGCTCCCCTGCACCTCAGGGCATGTGGGGACATGCTGTGTCCCCTGGGTGAGCTCCCCTGCACCTCAGGGCATGTGCAGATGTCTTTGCCCACAGTCCTAGCTAGCCTTCCTGGGTAGCTGGAGAGCTGCTGAGCACCCATCTCTCTGCCCCTCCTCTTGTCCTGTTGCCCTGCTCTTGGAGCTGCTGCTGCCCCTCACACTCTGACCCCAAACAGGAGCACTTTTCTACATCTTAGAGCACCACCAACACTCAGGAAAGTCAGAGCTTGACTGGCAGCTTGGGTCACAGAGAGGAAATTCAGGAAAGAATCCCCACAAAGCCAACCAAAAGGTGAAAGGACAAAGAAATTGAAATGTAAAGGATAAGGTTTGTCCTGAAAAGTTTTTAAGTTGCATTCGGAACCTGAAATTCATGTGGCAGTAAAACAATTCCCGGAACTGCCCATTAGATGTGTGTCGAAATCTCCCCTGACTATCTGGTTGTTCTGTAAAAACAACCCACCCTCCCAGAAAGAAACCGTGCAGTCCAGCACGTATACACCTCAGGGCTTAAACCAATCAGTTTAAATATATACCCATCTTAGTACTGACCCATCACCCCCACCCGACCTGTTCCCACCAGTGAATGTGCTAATCATGTTTTAGAGTTGTTATTTGATTTTCCCGCAGTGTGTGATGATTTGCTAAGGGATGCTATGATGTATGTAAAGTCCCTGCCCTCTCCAAAGAATGTATATAAACTCTGCTTAAGTTGTTCTCGGGTCTCTTTGTTCTTTGCTCCTCTGAAGTGAGCTCTGAGCCCCAGCATGCTGGACCCCCAATAAACCCTTTGCTGTTGCATGAGACGGTCTCTTGGTGGTCTTTTCCTCCGATGTTCGCCTGACCTTTTCAAAGGAACAGCATTGCTCTGAAGTTCACTGAATGCAAATAGGTTCCCCTGTCAGCTGGCCAGCTGGTGCCCAGCACTAGAAGAATCCCAGTCTCCGCTCCACCTTAGAAGCCATGTTTCCCATCAGGATATTTTGCAGAAATGCAACTCAAACCTTAGTGGGACAGTTGTCCATCTTGGATTCTTTCTGCTGGGGAAGGATGCCACCACGTCCCCTTTGCATATCCGAATGCATAAAGACTCCCACCCAAACCCAAGAGGAGCCTTCTCTCAGAGAAGCTGACTCTTTGCACTGCAGAAACAGAAGATTTGCAACCACCTTTGAAAACAAGTGTATGCTTTCCAGCCACAAAGGTTTCAAAATACAACAAGCTCCATTCCTGACTGGGATCCTTTTTATTACTATGTTGGTCTCCTCAAACAAAACATTGCAACTTCTTTTAAGGCAGGAATGTTGTTTTATCTTTTGTTCCTATTACCAAGTGAAATACCCAGTAGACAGTCACATTCAAAGACCCTCTGACCAGGGCAAGAACCATTGAACAGCTGTGTGCATTTTCCTTCAACTCTGTGGAAAAGTTCTGTATGGGAAACAATATTTCACTGTTACAAAGTGTCTTCTAGGAGCCCAGGAGACGGGTGTGTGCCTGAGCGTCTCCTTAGGGGAGCAGCCTGCTGAGAACTGCTGTGGAGGGCAGAGCACCATGCATAGGAGTCGAGATACCGCAGAGGCGCGGCCCAGCAAGCACCCTTCTGCTGACGCAGCTACCTTGAGCAGACCCAGAGCAGCAGAGACCCGACATGAGTGAGTGTGGTTCACAGCAAAGGAGCAGCCCCGAGGTTGCCTGTCCCAGCTTGCTGGCTGCAGGCTTTCAGAGGTGCCCGCAGCCAGGGAAAAGGGAATCTGCATAACACATTCTGAGCAGAGCCTGGGTAGCTGGTTCCAGGCTAGACAAACAATTTGACAAACACCCAGGGGGGACGTCTCCAGCCTTCATAGAGCTGGAGGGACGGCTCGGAGGAGATGGACGGCACTGTCATGGAGATCACAGTCTCAGCGATTCCGAGACATTCATCCTGCAGCAGAGCCGGGCTGGGCTGGCAGACAGGGAGCAGGAGGCTTGAATCTGTCTGACATGGCACGGCATATTTTTCTTGGGGTAAGGTATTAAATGAGACTAGAGTTTTCTCCAGAAAATAACATCACCTAAAGTTCAACTCATCTTCAGAACAAGTTAGAGGACTGACAGGAACTACTTAAGCAATTGTAAATGTCGATTCCTAAAAATCATGATGCTAAATAGTCTAGGGAAAGAAATTGCTCAAAAGGAAGAAATATGGTATTAGCAATCTGGGACCTCACGCCTCCTGGAGGAGAGTCTGCATGGCCGTCCAGGGCTTGGAGCCCTGCCCCAGGCACCGCAGGGAGAGACTCCAGCTCAGGGTCCAGGAGCTGGGGGACCCGGGACCAACAAGTGCAGGCTGCTTCTCACCAGCACAACGCAGAGCACAGGGTTCTGAGACAGGTGCCAGTCTGTCTTCCTGGAACGGCAAGTTTAACATAGTGATTTAAAGGAGGTGTGTGAAAAGTACAGTAAGCAAGCAAGACTTCTGTTTAGAGGAATGAATTTTGCTCTACACACGATGCATCCGATCGATACCTCAAGGTGGTCTGACTTTCTGTGCCTAAGGTTATGGTGTGTGGTTGATCTTACATGTCACCTTGCCCAGGCCACCTTGTGCCCAGACAATGTGTTAAACACGATTTCTAGGTGTGTCTTTAGGGTGCTTCAAAAAGACTTTAGCCTTTAAATTGGTGGACTGAGCAAAGTGGTGGGTGGTCATCATCCCGCCTTGGAGGCCTGAGTGGTGCCCATCAGCAGGGGACCGCTGAAGCCACCTGCTGGCCCAGAGCTGGGATGTCCACCTCTTCGGCCTGGTGCCCTGGGCTCAGCTGTCAGACCTGGACTGCAGGCTGCCCCACAGATGCTCTGCTCTCAAGCTTTGAAGTTACCTCCCCGTGTCTTCAGCAAGCAGACCGATCCTGGCACCTGTCCACAGAGGCACATGCCACTGATGTGAAGGTATTTCTTTTAAGGTATGCACACGAGGGTGCCCGTGACGTCAGTGTAGTGGGCAGAGGTGAGCGGCTCCTTGTGCTCCGTGTCTCTGAGATCCCCAGCAGACATATACATACTGCCTAACCTTAGCAGTCAGGACAGCCCCCCGGCTGACAGTGACCAGTGAAAAGAACTATGACTAGGGTTTTGTAAGAAATTTAGATTTTATTTCCTTCTTGACCTTTTAAAAGTACATCAGCACATTGACAGTTTGAAAAATCCTGTGAGACTGTTAATTTATGTAACCTAAAATTACTGATCTTTTTTGACAAGAGCACTTTGTTTTTTTTTTTTGGGGGGGGGTGTTCAGGGGAGGGGTGTAAATCAAAGCACCTTAAGGAAACCAGCAAACAGTTTTGAGACCATGTCTCTGGATGAGAAAAAGAAAGCAAGCTAAGCTTCTCGACCATGTTCTGAGCTCTCTAAGCCAAGGTGAGGCCAGCAGGCTGACATGACTACGCCTCATTTCTGCCTCATAATTGCAGTGAAATTCAAACACTGTGAGTTTAATTTTTGTTAAATCTAATGCTATTACCGATGATGGAACTTCATAACAGGCACAAACCAAAAGAAGGTAATATCTACCCAAGGAATGTCCAGAGTGGCTCCTCAGATAGTTATCCATCCCCAGAGGCCATGACGGGACAGTCCCCTGTGGGCAGGGTGATGAGGAAAGCCCAACTCTGCAGGGAGAGGAACTCTGACGTGCCATTCTTAGGGTGGGGCAGCCTGAAGCTGCCACTGCCCACTTGTTCAGACACATGCCAGGGAGAAAGAGTTTCAAATGCATGAAGAAAACACAGGCGTATAGCAGGACCAGAGTCCACAGGGAGTGGAGATTGCAGGACACAGCTATGTGGGGTGGGGTCAGAGCCAGGAGCCAAGCAGCAGCGGCTTGGCATCTGGAAGAGCCTCTGAGATGGAGGAGCCACCAGGCCAGGATCCGCCACAGTCAGGGCCCTACTCAACGCAATCCAGCACATGAACACACCAAAAAGAAAGGTCAAAATGCCATCTCAATAAATACCGCAAAAATATGCAACAAAATTCAAATCTATTTCTGGGAAGACAATGAGCTCCTTCAGTCTGATGAGATTTACAAAACAACAACAACAAACCCCAACAGCTAACACACTTAATGGTGAAAAGCTGAATGTCTTCCCCAAAGGCCAGGCCAGTCATCAGGACATCTGCCCTTACCATGTGTAATCAACATTTTACTTCAGGCTCTAGCCAGAGTGTCATAAGGCAAGCAAAAAAAATCAAAATAATCCATGTGAGAAAGAAATAGTAATTTTAGGCAACATGGCCCTCTGTGTAGAAAACCCAATGACATCTGTCAAAAAAAAAAAAAAAACGCTAACTAACAAATGACACAGGTAAGGTTACAGCTTTTAAGATTAATATGCAAAAAAATAAATTCCTAAGTACCAACAATGAATAATCAAAAACTAACTATTATGAAATATTAATTTCAAATCATCAAGACTTAGAAGGATAAATCTGAAAAAGATGTCAAGATGTGTATGCTTGAAGCTATTGTTGGAAAAAATTAAGGAAAGCCTAAGTAAGTAGAGAGGTACACCATGTTCATGGATTGAAAGACTCCATATAGCTTTCAGTTTTCTTCAGATTAATCTATGGATTGAAAATCAATCAAAATGGATCACAAGGGGCTGGGGATGTGGCTCAAGCGGTAGCGCGCTCGCCTGGCATGTGTGAGGCCGGGGTTCGATCCTCAGCACCACATACAAACAAAGATGTTGTGTCCGCCGAAAACTAAAAAATAAATATTAAAATTTCTCTCTCTCTCTCTCTCTCTCTCTCTTTAAAAAAATGGATCACAAATCTATATGTAAAATCAAAAACTAATCATTCTGAAACATTACCTAGGATAAAGTTTGGAAATAATTGGATGAGCAAAGATTTCTTTAACATGACTTCTAAAATACATCCATAAAAGAATAAATTGATAAATTGCACTTGATCAAAATGCAAAAAATCATCCTCTTAGAATGATCTGTTAAGAGAATGAGAAGATAAGTCACAATCTGAAATTATTTGCAAAGTCTAAATCTGCCAAAGGACTTACACATAAAATAGACAAAGAACTTTCAAAAATCAATAACATGAAAGTTTGTTTTTTTCAAAATTAAACAAAAGATCTGAAAAGAACTTTATCAAAAAAAAAAAAAAAGATATTCTTTTGGGAGCTAAACATGTAAAAAGGCTTAACACCCTCAGTCATTGGGAAAACACACAGAACCACAGCAAGGTGCACCTCACACGTATTAGAAGGGGTAAAGCTGGTAAGACAGCATCCAGTGCTGGAGGGGTGTGTGGGAGCTGGAACCCTCAAGAACTGTTGCTGGGATGTAAGTGACACAGCTTTGGCTTTGGGAAAGGTTGGCAGGTTTTGTTTATTTGGTTTTGTTTGTTTGAATTTAGAGTTAAGCAAATATATACCATATGTTCTAACTATTCCTCACTTGGATGTTTGCTCTAGAGAAAATAATGCATGTGCCCAGGATTGCTCTTAATACTTACAAGCTGTACAAACCCAAATGTCCATCAACAAGCAAAAGAATAAACAAATAGTTGAAGAGACACACCACAGAAACTGGCTCAGCAGCGACAAGGAAGGAATGTGTCACAGCACACCACACACCGTAGCACAGCCGGTCCCCAAACAACCACCGTCAATGGAAAGGCCAGGCACACGGTGCAGCCCTGTCTCTGCACAGTGACAAAGTGTGCTGAGCAGTCTGCAAGGGCAGAAAGTCTGCTGTCCCTGGAATGTGGGAAAGGACGTGGCAGGAATAGAAAGAGAACTAAAGGTCCAAGGAGAGAGTTTGGGGGTCAATAATATATTCACCCATATAGCTGTGGCAATGGCTTTACGGCCATCCACATATCTCAAACCCTATCAGAGTGTACATTTTTAAATTGTGCAATCAGATGCAGAACTCTCTCGTTTTCTGATGTTTAGGTATGTTCGGTGAAGACAGTACACAATAGTGGGGTTCATTTTGACATCCTCACACATGCATGGACTGGACTGGTCCCTATTTCAGTTCCCAGGGCCTTCTTTCCCTTACCCTTCTCCCACTCTCTGTTCCCCTTCCTCTACTGGAACCCGTTCTACTTATTTCCTGTTCTTCTAATTGGCACTTTGTAGGTATCATGAAGGTGAATGCACATCCAGTCCCTCCCTTCTCCCACCCTCCCTCCATTCCCCTCGATCCCCTTCCTCTACTTGCGGATCTCCCTTCTACTTCACTGAGTCCCTCTTTGTTTCCCTTATTTTATTCTACTTTCTGCATGTGGAAGAAAACACTTGATCCTTGACTTTCTGAGTGTGATTTATATCACTGATCATCATATTCTCCAGTTCTATCCACTTACCAGCAAATGCTAAGTTCATTCTTCTTTGGTTGAGTAAAATCCCCATTTTAATGCATTTAGACACCACATTTTCTCTGTACATTCATCTGCGTATGGGTACCTGGGCTGGATCCATAATTTGGCTGTTGTTAGTTGTGCTGCTATAAACATTGATGTCCCTGTATTACTATAATATGTTGATTTTAGTTCTTTTGGATAACTACCAAAGAGTGGGATGAATGGGTCATATGGTGGGTCCATTCCTAGTCTTTTGAGAAATATCCATACTGCTTTCCAAAGTGGTTGTACTAATATGCAGTCCCATCAGCAATGTTTGAGGGTATTTTTCCCCACATCCTCAACCGCATTTGTTACTATTTGTATCCTTGATGACTGCCATTCTGACTGGAGTGAGATAAAATCTCAATGTAGTTTTGATTTAATTTTTCCTGATTCCTAGGAATGTTGAGCATTTTTCATATATTTCATATATCTGTTGGCCATTTGTATTTTTTTTTTTTTTTGAGAAATGTCTCTGTAGTTCATTAGCCCATTTATGGATTGGGTATTTTGGTACTAAGTTTTGAGTTCTCTGTGTATTCTGGATATTAATCCTCTGCTAGAGGAGTAGCTGACAAAGATCTTCTGCCATTCTGTGGGTTGTCTCCTCATGCTCTCAACTGCTGCCTTTGTTTAGCAGATGAGCTTTAATTTTATGTCATCCCACTTACTGTTTCTTGGTTTTATTTCTTGAGCTTTAGGGGTCTTGTTAAAAAGTCAGTTCCTGTGCCCATATGTTGGTGTGTTAACCTGTTGCTTTTAGCAATTGCAAAGTTTCTGATCCAATGACAAGGTCTTTGACACACTGTGATCTGACCTTTGCCCAGGGTTAGAAACAGGGATCTAGTTTCATTCTCCTACGTCCATGGTGCCCGTTTGTTAAGAAGATGGTCTTTTCTCCAGGGTGTGGTTGAGTATTTCGTGACTATATGTTCACGGAGCTCTGTGTTTGTGCCCTCTGTGCTGTTGCATTGCTCTTTGTATCTGGATGCCAACACCGTGCTCTTACCATAACTCTGGGGGGTATTTGAGGTCTCATACTGCCATGCTCCTGGCTTTGTTCTTCTTGCTCAGTATTACTTTGGCTATTTTGGGTCTTTTATTCTTTCAAATGAATTTTAGGGCTTTTTCCCTAGTTCTGTGAAGAATGTCATTGGTATTTTGATTGGGATTGCATTGAACTGTATACAACTTCAGGTAATGTGGACATCTTGAAAATATTAACTTTGCCTGTCCACAACAATGCCGTATACCAACAAATCTCTAATAAAATTTATTGACAGTGTTTTCCAGCAGTCAAGAAACCTGAGTGGTTAGACTGAACTGGTTGAGAAGGTACACGGTAAGGAAAGTAAAAAGTGCTTTTAAACCTTGCCTGGCTCCTGGTGGGTGGTCCCTGTCCCCCCAGGCTCCTGGTGGGCAGTCCCCCCACAGCCTGGCTCCTGGTGGGCAGTCCCCCCACAGCCTGGCTCCTGGTGGGCAGTCCCCCCACAGCCTGGCTCCTGGTGGGTGGTCCCTGTCCCCCCCAGGCTCCTGGTGGGCAGTTCCCCTATGGCCTGGCTCCTGGTGGGCAGTTCCCCCATGGTCTGGCTCCTGGTGGGTGGTCCCTGTCCCCCTCAGGCTCCTGGTGGGAGTCCCCCTATGGCCTGGCTCCTGGTGGGCAGTCCCCCCACAGCCTGGCTCCTGGTGGGTGGTCCCTGTCCCCCTCAGGCTCCTGGTGGGCAGTTCCCCTATGTCCTGGCTCCTGGTGGGCAGTCCCCCCACAGCCTGGCTCCTGGTGGGCAGTCCCCCCACAGCCTGGCTCCTGGTGGGTGGTCCCTGTCCCCCCCAGGCTCCTGGTGGGCAGTTCCCCTATGTCCTGGCTCCTGGTGGGCAGTTCCCCCATGGTCTGGCTCCTGGTGGGTGGTCCCTGTCCCCCTCAGGCTCCTGGTGGGAGTCCCCCTATGGCCTGGCTCCTGGTGGGCAGTCCCCCATGGCCTGGCTCCTGGTGGGCAGTTCCCCCATGGTCTGGCTCCTGGTGGGCAGTCCCCCCTACAGTCTGGCTCCTGGCTCTGGAGCAGGAGGTACTTGCTGGCCCTCCCCACCACTGTCGGGGCCACTTCACTTATTCATCTGCTCCTCTTGGTCAGGCTTGAAGTAGGGTGCCTTCCCCTGGGGTCTCAGGCGCCCTGCCCCTGGTTCACCTCAGCTCTGACCCACGTGGTCAGGCGAGTGGGTGTCCTACACACAGTCCCACTGCAGGGCTCCCCTCCCTCCCTGGCTGGACAGCTGGGTCCCCTCTTCCTGGGAGCCTCAGGCCACCTTCTGGGGAGGAGAGAGGAGTGAGCCAGCCTATCCTGCAGCCCTATCTAGGCTTGGAGGAGGGCCCCCAGATTTGGTGAATTTAACTGGCCTCAGTAGGCACCACCTCCTGCCCCTCAAGCTCAGCCATATGCTGATCCCAGAGCTTAGGTTGCCTGTTTCAAGTGTGAGATTCTTAGCTCTTCTCCACTGTGGAAGCTGGTTTTCCAATGCTCAACTTCTGTGCCCACTCTCGGGAGCTGTTGGTGGGTGGCTTCCTCTGAACCACCTGTCCCATTCTCCACTGGGATCAACTCATTAATAAGCTAGATCCCTGTATTCCAATTCCAAGTGGGAAGTGTTTCTCTCCCCTGTTGTCTTGAGAAATTTTCTGAAAGACATAAGTATGTATGTATGTATGTATTCTTTGTTGTGATAGGGATTGAACCCAGGGCTTTGTGCATACAAGGCAAGCACTCTACCAAGTGAGCTATATCCCCAAACCAAGGCATAAGCTTTTATAAGGCAACATGTCAGGTGAGTATTCTGTACTTTCTAAAAGCAAGAAGAGCATCTCCATGCTTAGCTTAAGTGAAGGGCTCCCACATAGCTGTCATTCCAAGGAAGTATCTCCTGGCTATCAGGGTGCCCAGTCTCCTCCCTATAGGTTTCCAGCCTTGTGGCCAGCCTGGGCCTCTCCATAGGAGAGGGAGGCCATAGATGGACTCAGAGAATCCCTGTTATGTTTAAAAGATCATTTGGAGCAACCAAGCAAAGTGATGTGGAAACATATTTTATTCTCTGAATATTCCCAGAAACCAGTAGAAACTCAGTAAATGATGGATGGATGGAGTCAGCAAACCTTGAAGCTTTGGCACTGAGAACAGGTTAGGAGTAGCCACCAACAGTGTTCTCAGTACAAGACAGGATTCCACGTCACTAAATCTGCCCAGTGGCAACACTGCTTTTTTTCTGTCAAGAGCAACTGTATTGAAGTAAAGCAAGAATGTATTGCTCCCCGTCCATATGCTTTGTATTAAAATCTTGGAACCTCATATAGGCTCACATTTTTTTTTATTTCTCAAAAGCACTGATTAAAGTCTGCCTTACAGAGGCTTTGTGCATGCCCACTCCCAGCCGCTGCAGAACTCTCTTGCCTGGTCCTGGGAGCATGCATCACTCAGCACTGCAAGCAATTAAGTCTCAGGTACCTTTCCATCTCAGGGAAATGAAATCCCTGGAACACAGCATGTTCTAAGTATCATCTGTCCCCTGTCCAGCCAAGTGTGTGTGTGTGTGGGGGTGTGGGTTGTCTGTCACTTGGTGGCCACATCAACAGAGAGGGTGCTGGATTGGTCAAGGGAGATGTGAGCTCAAAGCTGGCTGGAGACACAGAGTTTCTCTAGTGAGTTTATTGACATGCATCAGAGAAAGATGACAATTTCCACAGGTCCCTGAAGCCCTGCAGAAAACCCCTGGGATCCCAGGAGTCAGAGCCAGTCAGAGTTCTGAAGACCAAAGACAAGAAGGCAGTTTGGGGGCCTTGCTGGCTAGCACGACAGTTGTACCAATGCCCCCTTTTATTTTTTCCTGCTCCATTCCAGCTTCACTAAGGCATGATTGGCAAATAAAGTAGTATATATTTAAGGTGTGCATTGTACTGTTTTATATGTGTACATTGTGAAACAATTACACTATCAAGATAATTAACATGTCCATCACCTCCCAGTTATCAATTGTGTGTGTGTGTGTGTGTGTGTGTGTGAACATTTAAGAGTTACTCTCAGGAAATTCGGACTACAAACAACAAAGTTCCATATATATTATTCATGACGATTCCCATTCTGTACATTTGCTCTCCTTCATAATTGGGAGTTCATACCCTCTCACCACCGTTCCCCATTTTTTCCATGCGTCAGACCTTGGAAAACCCACATTCTACTCTGTTTTATGAGTCGCACATTTTCACCCTCTTCATACCCACAGAACCACACAGTTTATCCTTGCTGTGCTGGCATTACTTCACTTAGCACGACTCTTTCAGGTCACCAGGTTTTCACAAATGAAAGGATTTCCTTATATAGTAATACTGAACAATATTCCATGAAGTATGCATATATCTCACACTTCCTTCATCTGTTCCTCCCTTAATGGACTCTGGCTTGTCTCTGTACCTGACTGTCAGGAACTGTGCTGCAGGAACATGGGAAGCAGGTATCTTTTTGAGATCCTGACTTCAGATATTGTGAATATGCAACCAGAAGTGATTCCAGATCATATGGTAGATGTACTTTTAATTTTTCAGCAGAATCTTCACACTGCTAGGATAATAACTGTAAGGTGCAGGGTTCTGGGTTCCTCCACATCCTCTACAGCTCTTGCTGTCTGCCAAGGTCTTGCTGATATTAGCCATGCTAACAGGTAGGAGGCGCTATCACCTGGTGGCTCTGATGTGCATTTCTCTGATGATTAGTGGTGGTGCATTTATTGGCCATTAGTCTTTTGAAAATGTTTGCTCAGACCCTTTGCCCATTTTAATTGGGTTACTTTTTTTCTTACTATTGAGTTGACTATTTTATATATTTTAGAAGTTAACCCTTTGTCAATGTATGGCTTGAAAACATTTCTTTCTTCTTTGTAGACTGCCTCCTCATCCTGCTCCTGTTTCCTTATTGTGTAGAAACTTCTTAGCTCTGTGGAATTTCTAGCATGCAGCCTGTCCTGAGAGTGCTTCCTGTGCTTTCCAGAAGAGTGCCCTTTGCTGCTGTGGGATAGAGTGTCTTTTGTACCATGCTGGGCTGACTTGGCTGATAGTGCTGTTTGAGTTTCTGCTTCCTTATTAATTTTCTTTTAATGACCTATTGAGGATCCTGAAGAGGGTAATGTATTGAAGTGTGTTAACATTGTATTGAAATCTACTTTTCCATTCAGTTCTGTAAATATTTACTTTATCTATTTAGGTGCTAGAAAGTTGGGTGCACATGTAATAAAATAATAATAAAGTGATAATTGATCAACAATAATTAATAACTCAATAAATATTATTTAATTGATATTTATTTGTGATTATTACATCTTCTTGATGAACTGACTTCCTCGTCACTTTATAATGACCTTCTTTCCTTTTTCATAGTTTTTTACTTACACTCTATTTGTTTCTAAGTATAGCCACCCCTAATGTCTTTTGGTTATGATTTATATAGAATATCTTTTTCCATGTTCCATTTTCCATCTGTGTGTCCTTAAATCTAGAGTGAATCTGTTACAGGCAGCAGAGAGTTGGATCTTGTGTTCGTTTGTTTTTTTAATTTGTGAACCTCTTCTATGTCTTTTGATTGCAGAATTTAATCCATTTGTAACATGGGCGATGACAGAGAACTCAGGTCTTGCTGGCACATTGTGTTAGTTGTTTTCCTGGTTAAAATCCTTTTGTAGCTCCTTTTCTCCCACTTCCCACCCTGTTGTCTTTTTTGACTCCGTGGGTTTTTTTAGAAGTATGCTTTGATTTCTTTCTCTTTCTCCTTAATGTATCTACTTCAATTATTTTTTTTTTCTTTTTTATGCTTACCATTGAGCTTATATAACATTACTTGTACCTATAATGTTCTGGTTTTAGCTGCTGAGAACCCCACTTTGAATGCACATAGAAATTTGACACTGTAAGTTCCCTGCCATATTTCACATTATTGAAATTGCAATTTATATCTTTTGATATTGTGCATCCATTACCAGATTATAATCACTATTGCTATTTTAATACCTTTGTCTTTTAACATTTGTGTTAGAATTTAAATTTAAATATTAGAGTCTTTTGAATTTTACATTTCACCTTTACAGGGAGCTTTGTGCTTTGGGGTTTCCATGTTGCTAGTGCCTTTCTTGTCAATGTGGAGAGCTCCCATCAGCCTTCTTACAAGACGTGTCTGCAATAATTTGCTCCCTCAGCTTGTCTGGGTAGGTCTCTACCCCCTCATCATCTCAGGAAAGCTTTGGCAACTTTGGTATTGCAGGTTGACACTCGTTTTTCTTTAGCGCTGTTTTCTCCCACTCCTGGCTAGCCTGCAAGTATTCTGTTTTAAAGTCATTGATAGTTTTATAAGGTTTCCCTGTAGGTGACCGGTTGATCTTTTCTTGCTGCTTTTAAAATTTTCTTTGATTTTGAGAAGTTGATTACAATGTGTCACGGCAAACACTTCTCCCTGTTTGATCCATTTGGGGTCCTTTGACTTTTATTAATATTAATATCGATTTCTCCCTCCAGATTTGGGAAATTTTCAGTCTTATTTCTTTAAATAAATTGTACTGTCCCTTTCTCTTTCTCTGCTCATTTTGGAACTCCTGTGATTTGTGTTGGGTCCCTTGATGGTGTCCCACAAGTCTCGTAGGTTTGGCACACTGGCTTTTTTGCTTTTGTTCTTGTTGCTGGCTGTGGATTTCAAATCACCAGTCTAAGATGGTTTTCCTTCTTCTTGATTCTTCAGCTTATGAAGCTCTCGATGGCACTTTTCACTTCAGTCATTATGCTCTTCAGCTCCAGAATTCGTTTGATTCTATTTTATGGTTCCTATAATTTTGAACTATTAATTTTGCTTATTTTTTAAACTTCTAATTCTTTTTCATATATCATTTTATGGTTTTATCCAATATTTATCTGAGCTCTGTCACAGACCACTGGAATTCTTGAAGCCAAATGTTTTGAATTCTTTCTCAAACATTTTTTACAGCTCTGCTTATTTAAGGTTGGTTACTAGTGATTTATTTTATCCCTTTGATAGTCATCTTCTACTAATTATTCATAACCCTTGTAGCCATGGTTTAGAGGGTTTGGTATCTGTGCACTTGAAGAAGTCCTTATAGACTAGCTTTAGTAGGAATAGCCCTTCAGGCCATCAGAGATTTGGTAAACCTTCATCAGTAAACCTTCTACTGGGGTCCATGGGAAGGCTTGAGGCAGGGGGTCCAACTGGCTTGGCCCTGTATCTGTTAGCTGGACTCAGGAGGACCAGAAGCACACCTGGATTCATAGGGGCCAGCCTTGCAGAGGAGTATGCCTTGGACCTGACTCTGTGGGGGCCAGCCTGGTGCTGCTGTGCCCTAAAGTCGGACCTCATCAAGGTGTACCTGGGGCCTCAAGTTGAGCTTGGAACCTGGGCCACAGAGGATGGCCTGGTTATAGGATGGGCCTAGAATCTCAGTCCAGAATCTGGGACCAAGCTGATGCCTGGATCTGCAGAAGCCAGCCTGGCCGTGGGGCAGGCCTGGAGCTCAGGGCCTTGGGCTCTGCTCTGGCCCTGGGACAGGCCTAATACCCTTTTCCTGACAGAAGCTGGTTTCAGATACAGCTGTAGGCATGTTCCTATTACCCTCTACTGTACGTGCTCTACTGACTACATGTTAACCTGCCTTTGGCTCTCAACACTTTGGGGTCTTCTAATACATTATTCTGCCATTATTGATCCTCTTGCTCTAGATGCAGGTCTAACTACACCTTCATCTGTGGTCTTCGATTCCATGATATTACTCAAATTGCTCCTCCCATGGTCCCTACCCCCTGACCTCAGCCTTCATGCACAATACACACTTGGTTCCTCGGCTGCTCTGCTGTCTCCTCTGACCCTGGGCACCCATTTCTAGGTGGTCCAACATGAGTGAGGCCTTGCATGTGGCAGCAGACCTCTGTCCAACTCTTAACATCCTGCACCTTCTTTCTCTTCCCTGATCTATTGTCTACTGTTTAATGACCTTCACACATTAGGAAATCATTTTTTAAAATCATGCAGGGCTGTGGGCGGATATCAGTTGTAGAGTGCTTGCCTAGCCTGTGTGAAGTCTTGGGTTTGACATTAAACACTGCTAAAATTAATTGATTGATTTATAATGCTTACTTTTTGGATGAAGTGGTGTGGCTACTAACCCTATTTCTCCCCTTGGGGAAGCAAGCCTGCAGCACATGGTACATAACCACACCCTGGCCACATGAACAGACACGTTCGGGGCAGTCAGAAGGACGAAGCCACCCAGGAAGCATGGTGTCACTCACCAGGTGGTGTTGAGGTCGGGTCTCAAGGTCCCTGAAGGCCCCTGTGCTGGAGGCTTGGTCCCTAACACGGCAATGTTCAGAGGCAGGGCTTTGGGGCAGTGATTACACAGGCAGGTTCTTACCTCCAAGGTGGATTAATCCATTGACTGAGGCAGAGCTGAATGGGCATCTGGAAGGTGGTGGAAACTTTAGGGGCAAAACCCAGTGGTAGGGAGTGGGTCCTTGGTGGTACCTCTCATCCCAGCCCCTTCCTCTCTGCTTCCTGGCTGCCATGTGCTGAGCCGCTGTGCTCACCACACCCTTCGGTCATGACGCCTGCCTCCTGGTAGTTCCCAAAACAATGGAGCCAGAGGACCACAGACAGAAACCCCTGCAGCCAGGACCCCAGATGACCCTTCCCTCCCTGCAGTGTTTCCTCGGTGTTTGTCAGAGAGACAGAGCTGACTAGCACTTTCATGATATAGGGCTGCAGGCACGTTTTGTTAAGCACCACACACACACACACACATTTTTCATGTGTGCAATCAGATTTCCTAGTAATTTGTGGGATGTTTTGGCTGATTAGGAGTAATGGCAAATTTCCTGGGTTAAAATCCTCGCCTTCTTCTTTACTGATGTTTGGTTTGACACAACTCAAACTCTCTTTCCAGCCTGTTTTGTCATTCATAAAATGGGGACAATAATACCTTTTCCTAGAGTGCTGTGAATAGCAATTAACATGATTCACATAAAGCACTTACCATAATGCCTAGAACTCGGCCTTGCACAGGATTACGCCCGAGTGTCTTTCAGATGACTCTTGTCCTCCTTATTATAACTGCTTTAATCCCACTCATCATTCTTTATCACCTGTGTTTACTATACTATTGTATCCTAGGTCATCCAGAAGGGATCTCTTGGATTTGTTTTTCTCCACCGTGAAGCTGAATTTCTGTAGCCTTTCTTCTTATGGTCTTTGGAGACATAATTGACATTTGGGTAGCTAATAGAGTGAAGGCCAGAGTCTGAGGGCCTCAGTTCTGTAGGCATTCAGCCTAGAGCCTTCTGTGTGCCTATGGTTCCATTTGTGTTGGAAAGCTGTGACCTGGTCTGGAGTAAGAGCTTCCAGGTCAAGAGAGCATGATGGTGCATGCCACAGGAAGTGTGAATGATTGACCTCACGTGGAAAAGATGAGAATGTTTATAATTTATGTTGTAAGCTGGGTGGCGGATGTAGAAGTATTAATTATGCAATCATCCATACTTTCATGTTTGCCTGAAACATTTCATGTCAAAAAAACAAGGTGTTCAAAATGGAGAAGCAGATGTGAAAACAGGTAGGCTAATTATTAATGCCTTATTTAGGAATCACAAGCAATGCTCGGCCATTGGGACACCACAGTGCAATCATGCGTGTAGTGCGACTTGGGGACCTTCCACCTTCTCTGACAGAGAAGGTAGCGTGCATGCCTCTGTGTGCTCCATGGTGGGCAGACTCGGGTACGTCCAACCTGGGAAACACGCATCCTCATGCTCTTTATCTCTGACCAGTGAATGGGGTGTGTGGCTTGCAGTTTGCAGCTCCCTGGTTGTGTGGGGTTTTAGTTCTCGTCCTGCTGGTTGGCACACCTAAGGAACAGCATTCGGGTCACTGACGGAGCTTTAGATACTGTTAATACAGGAATGCTCATGACGGAAGGTCAGGTGCTGTGCCATTCAGGGTAACACCCCAGACCCGTATCAGACCTGGGTGTTCACCAGTGCTGCTGACCCACCTAAAAGGCATGATGGCAGACCATGCCAGCTCAGGCCAGAGATGAGAGACCCCATCCAGACCAGACCCAGAGACTCACATGGCATAATAGATCAGACCCACAGCATTTCCTTTCCCATGAAATCAACCATTCGTTGACCAGAGCATTTTAGCAGTCTTGTAAGAGTACTTTATTAAAAAGTCAAGTAGTCTTCTGAGAAGGGACACTAAATGACCTCACATATTATTCTCATCTTTAAGCAACTATGGCCCTAAAAGGACAATATGCAATATTATCACCTGGATTTCCTTTTTTTTTGTGGCTTTTAAGTACAAACACACTTGAAAAATATTTCAGATTAATTCCAATTTTGAATTATCTCTTTTATTTCTGATGCTAATTAATTAGTTTGCTGATTAAATTTCCTTATCATTTCCTCAGGAATAGAAATGAGTGGGTCAGAATTTGCCCTGATCCAATAGTAACATGGAATATGGAAACAGCAAGCTGACCTTCAGAGGGCTCAGCACTCCACTTGTCAGCAATTTCTCCTTGTCCTTAAAGGCGCCATTCGCCTGGTGGCCACGTCCCTGAGTGACGAGACGGCATGGTGTCGACATCACTAGCCAGGACCCTGTGGCATGGCTGCTGGGGTTGTGCGCACAGTCCATGCAGCCCCTGCCCGGCCACTGGCCCTCAGGGGACTCCACTGCACCCAGATGTAGCAGCAGTTCTGCTTCTCTAGTTTGTGAACAAATCACAAGTTTGTTTAAAGGACATGAAAGACTCGGCGCAGGATGTTGTCTCACACAGGATGAGGCTCCTTAACCAATTAAAAAAAACAATAAGTAAAGAGAAGGAAGATGGGTAGAGTAGAGGAGGGGAGCAGAGATGGGGAGAAGGAAGGAAGCCAGGGAGCCAACGTGGAATAAAGTCACGTCAAGGTGAACCCCGGTTTTTGTACACCAGCAGTGCACTAATAAAAATGTCTAAAAAGAATAAGGTGTTTTCAAAGGCCCTCTAGAAAGATCTTAGAGCTAGAATATTCACTTTTGTTTCTCCTGAATAAAGATGTTTTGAAACACTTAGTCCCACAGCTAATGAGTTCAAACTAATATGGAAAGCACATAGAAAAACAAATCGGCAAATTAAATAGGCCTGATAAATTTGAACTAGGAAGCAACTTTGGGTCCCTAATTTACTCTAGAAAATGACAATCCCCGGATAAACCAGGCTACAATCCAGCTGTGGCCATCCAGACCTCACCAGGAAGATCCTTTGCACATTCATAGGGCTACCTGTTGAAGACACTGCAAAGGATCTGAGCCCAGGAAGGACGGCTTAGGTCACGGTACCACTCCACGGTGGGACAGATCACTTCAGATGTCGTAAGACCAGCTGACAGTCAATGGAGTTTCTAGATCAACTGGGCAGAGAGAACAAAGTGATGTTACAATAACTCAAAATAATAGAAAAGAGAGAGCAGACATTTTCATAGAAATCAGAGTTGTCACAAGGGGAGAAGGTGTCCTCAGT